>NC_061515.1:2585000-2597500 GCF_022379125.1 Scophthalmus maximus
CGACCGTTTCATTATGGTACGATTAACAAGAAAGTTGGAAATGTATGTGGAAAAGAAGGATAACCAATTGTTTGAGACTATACGTTTAGAGAGCTGGTCGAATATAATATTTATTTATATATTCAACTGAAATAGAAAATATTTAAAGTATAATATCTTTCATTCTTCACTAACCAATTAGAAATTAAAACCTATGAAGCTTGATATATTCCATTTGGTTCTATTTTAATAATTTAAACTGTACTATTTAATTGTGTAGTTATAAGTTTGACTTTTTTTTAACCCTCCTGGGCTTCCTTCGTTAATAAGTTAACAAATCATGAATTCTTCATAAATGGCGTCATCGTGCCCGTCCTCACACTTTTGTGATGGTATTTATCTATTTCTAGATTTGGAGCACATTTCTGTTTTGTGTGTGTGTGTGTGTTTGATATCATCTTAAAATGATTTCAGGTGACTAATCTTGATCACCCAATTTAATCAAAGACACTAGTTTTGATTCAATTTGCTCAAGTGTTGACTTATTTGTGATTCAATAGTGAATTCAACAGCACGATTTCTTGTCACTGTTGACGACTGCAGACAGCTGGTTTCTATGGGAACCATTTCTCCAGTAGAAAGTGGTACCAGTGAAACCTGAGGTCTCTGGATCGTTAAGAGAAACAAGGACAGTGAATCTGGTTAAATATCTTGATAATGATTTTTTGTAACATGTCCACGTGCTCTGGGTGGTTTTTAAAAAAAAAAAGAGGTAAAAGTGCTTTAAATACAAAAGTCATAAAGTGTTTTCCAACTCTGCGACGATTCTCCCTGTGTCTGTTCTGGTCAGGTTTTCCAAGCACGGCTCTCTGAAGTCCCACGATGAGCTGGAGCTTCCCTCCGAGCTGACGGAGGACTGGGCCACCATGGAGGTGTGCGTGGACTGTAAGAAGTTCATCTCGGAAATCATCGCCTCCGGCAAGCACAGCCTGTCGCTGGCCACCAAGAGGGCTCGCTTAAAACGCAAGACCCAGTCCCTCTACATGTCCTCCCCCAAAGGACGGGAGGAGTACCGGCCCTCGGAACGAAAAATCAACGAGATCTGAACCTCTGCGTCCGCCGTCTCCCTATTGCACACTTAGAAAACCTGGATATGAGGATTACTGTACGTGTACACTCGAGTGGCGGACGTGAGCCGTGGTCTTGGACAGTGCGTGTGGTCTTGTCGCTGTGTCCTGGTCAAACCTTGTACAGCTCCTCCTCCGGACAGCAACGGCGTACTGTACATACATTTTCCTTTTTCTTCAACAGTGTCACAGATGAATCCTTTAATCTCTTGGCGAAAGAGACGAGAACGATGCCTCAGAAGCGGACCGACCTCCCTCCTGTCTGCTCGCACAACAGCACGGTCCGCCCCAACTCACACATGCAAATCAATAAAGCACAAGAGGAAGGACTGATGTGTGTGTGCGTGTGTGTGTGTGTGTGTGTGTGTGTGTGTGACATCCCCCAGGAGACACACGGCCTGTCGTGACCTGAGCGTGACGCAACCAACTGTGGAATATTACACTGTTAGTTTTGTATGGGGTTTAATTTAGTTTCTTTTTCTTTTTTTTACACGTGTATGTACAGTAAATGATTGTTCGATAAACAGTCGCCCTTTGTTTTTTTAATTTGAGGCTGTATTTTCGCTGATGATGCTTAATGATGCTGTCGACTTCCTCTTGGAGAAACCGAGGAGGCTTTTCTTTCATCACGTTTAGAAACATCATCCGTCTTTACTGTTGAATTCGTGCCAAAATAATTCACTTGATTCTCATCAGTGTAGAAGCGCCGGGTGTGTATCGTGTATTTGCCCTGAATCTTTTCAACAAGATGACCCCGACCCCTGACTCGTAGAAGCCCCTCAAAATGTGGTTCCAAATCAGATCCATGTCCAAAGTCGATCTCTGGATTGGCCCCTGGTGACATCATCAGGGCTCATGTAGTGCTTCCCATTACTTCCTGTTTTTTTGCAACTGGTGCAGTGACCCGAAAATAATTGAACCCCATCAGACCGATGCTGCCAAATCCGGATTGGTGCGCCAACCGAGTCCCGCCCACTCTAAATCAGTGACATAAGCACATGGCAAATGGAGAAATATAGAGAAGAAATATGTTAATGTACTGTGTTCATGTAGGACCCCGTCACAAACAGTCGGTTTCTGATCCAGGGTTTTTACTGTATGTGCACAGGAGCAGGCGCAGGTACCTGCAGTTACCATGCAGGATTTTTCAGACTTGCCTTTTAATAATTTACACAAATGATCTACATATTTTGGAATTTATTTTTTAAGCGTACCTTTACGTTGATGTGTGTGTGTGTGTGTATACATGTTAACTCCTCAATTAGATTCCTGACTTGAGTTTTTCTCATATTCATGTGTTTGTGGTGATGTAGAGTTTATGAAACCCACCTCTCAGTACAGGAAGCAAAAACATATGTTTGACACATACGATAAGTCTTAATATAATTGCCTTTATGATTTCCTTTCATCATCCAGAGCCCCCATTGGCAGGATGGAATACCTGACCTGTGGCCCGGGTCCATTTTACTCTTCATCACATTCCTCCCCAGATATTTCTGCCTTAATAATCGCCTTTCTTTATGGTCACACTCATACGCTGGAACAGTCGTCTATTCTGTTACTGTACATACTTTGTTTCCGGTGGTTTTGCCTCGGTGACATCTCGACAGTGGGGCGGCTGTAGATCCGTGTCTCAGTGTGACCAGCTCGGCATGAAGCGGAGGAGTCGGAGGTGGGACAGACGGCATCACGCATGTACTACAGTGTAGCTCGTACCTTAAGTCTGTGTTACCTTCAAGCTGCAACTCCCCGCAGAGTTCGCAACAGATGACGACTAGAACAATAAACAGTGATGAGGAAATATCTGTCCAGTGTCTCTCTTGATCTTCTGTCCCTCCGGACAGGTTCAGGCTGGTGATGGCGATCAGGGCCGGATCCAGAATGAGACCCAGGACTCTCGGGCTGCTACGGAAAACACAGCTCCTGATGTGGAGAGCAGGAGTCTTAACTGCCTGCCACTTATATGGTATATAAGTGGCAGGCTGTAATTATATATATATATATATATATATATATATATATATATATATATATATATATATATACATATATATTATTGGTGATATTGAACAAGACAAAATAAACATGTGCAAACAAATAACAACATGGAACGACAACAAAGGAAATAAAACACGGGTCATAGTGGTATGAAATACAGTCAGTAATACTAAAGAATTAAATTTAATAAAATAATTATTGGAAATGGGTGGGGAAGAGAGCAAAGAGGGAATATAACAGGGCAAAGTACTAATTATAGTTTTAAGCAATAATAATGACTACTGTAATGTTAATACTAAATTGTAAAAATGATAATACAATATTAATAATCATAATAATAATAGTGATCGATAACTTTTTTTTAAATGGTGTAATATTCTAATATTCTAAGAATGAGATTATAGGAATGTTAAGAGAAAAAAAAATGTAATGCAAACATTGACAATCGTTTTTTTTTCTCCAGGAGATGACTGTGTGAAATCTTGAATAAATCATAAATAACCAAATGAAAGACGGAACGGAGACAAACAGCTGGGGGCAGTAAACAGCTGTTGTCATCATTCTGCTCTGTCAATAAAGTTGACTTGAAGAAGAAGGAGAGAAAAAAAGAAGAGGATGCGCTTTGGGATGTTGCCATAGCGACGTGTCAACTTGGTCAAACAGCGGTCGAACATGAACTAGTTTCTTTTGAAGGAGAGAACTGAAGTGAGTGACTGTTTCTTTTATCAGTTGATGTCGTCTCTTCTTCCCACGAGTGAAACAGAAAGTCATGGCTCCACGTTAGTGTGATGTTCACCTGCTGATCGACACAAGTCAGGTAGAGGCCTCGTGTGGGAGGATCTGTCTTTATCATCTCTAGGTCAAATTTGGTCAAATTATTATTAATGAGCCATTGAATTATCAGACCAGAAGCTTGCAACAGAGTCTGACCCAGACAGAGAGGCTCCCTCCAGGAGGGGGGGGGGGGGGGGGGGGGGTACAGTCAAATGATCGAAAGGTCACTGTAGTTCAAATGATCAACAGTTCAACTTATTTGGTATGCTGGCGACCAATTTCAGAACAGCTCTTAAAAAGAATGGGCACAACAATCTGTGGGGGGTGACTTTATTCGTGGAACGACTTGGAATTGGAAATAGAACTCATCACAAACATACGTCCGTTTAAAAATAGGTACAAAGACACTGTTTTTTGGGCTTTGTAAATATTTTGAATATGTTATGAATGTAAATAATTTGGTGTAAACTGGTGTTTATAGCCGCTAATGTTGTACAGTAATTATAAGCGGTTGACCAAGGGGTGGGAATTAATACGCTTTGACTTCCTCCCGCTCCTTTTCGGACACATGCGATTTATAAATATTCTTTATGACACTTTATGAACATTTCTTTTGTATGCAGCTTCTTTAGTTTCATTTGTTTGAAATGAAGAATGGAAAGAAAGAAAGGAAGAGAAATATACACTGAATAGATCCTCGACGAGCGAGAAAAAAGTGTGGTTAAAGAAAGAGAAGGAAATGAGTGTCAGAGGATCAAAGGTCCTGAAATCAGAAAGTGTGAGAAGATCAAAGGTGTGAGAAGACGAAGGGGAAAGAGAGCGAAAGGAAGTAGAACCAGAGATCATGAACTGCTATTTCACGTTTCACCAACCTCTTTTTCCGGTCAATTTGTTCACGTCTCTCTCTCTCTGCAGTCAACACGTCAAGCAGCAGCTTCTTTCAACGCCACAGATTCACCTCTGTATCCTGCAGGTGGTGGAGGAAGAGGAGCGGAGGAGGAAGGTGCAGAAAGGTGTTTTACCAGTGCATCGTTTGGAGACGATACCTATGTCAATTGTAATAAGAGTTCCTACTTACAAAGGGATGAGATGTGGTGTGGGGTTTCGGAGAGAAGAGGATCATATACTATCATATCTTCCACGTTTTGGGTTTGGCGCCTTGCTCCAACTCCTCTTCAACCTGCCTGTGCATGCAGGTGCATGGTCCGTGGTAGAAAACATATTTGGTATCTTTGGCATTGATCTCTCTCTCTCTCTCTCTCTCTCTCCCTCTCTCTCTCCGCAGGATGTCTCTGTCCCTGGTGCAGAGCCTCCGGCTGGCGGCTGTGCTGGAGGACTGTTCCGACCAGCTGGACATCCTGGGATACACTCTGACCGTGCAGGTCGGCAGGGAGCGAGGCGCCGCGGCGGCACAGGTGAGCCTCCGGTCCGTCATCGCGCACTGTCCCGGCCGCAGCATCTGTCCAGCGGCTGTCCGCCGCCATGATCTGACGGCGACGAGCGCGACGTGAACGTGTGGGTTTGTGTTTCAGGAGAGAACCAGGCTGACCAAGCTGAGAAGAGACTGGTGAGCAGCGCAGACCAACACATTTCACGTTGCGCCAACATTCCCCTTCTGACTAATTCGTCCGTCTCTCTCTCTCGCTGCAGTCAATACGTCAAGCAGCAGATTTCCAAGCTGCACTCGGAGCTGGAGGGGGAGCAGAGCTTCACCTCCATCCTGCAGGTGGTGGAGGAAGAGGAGCAGAGGAAGAAGGCGGAGAACATGCAAAGGTTTTTTTCTATCACTGCATTTGTTGGGAAACGGTACTGATATTAACTGGAATGAGAGTTCCTACTGAGAAAAGAGGAGTGTTACAGGGTGGAGAAAGGAAGGGAGCCTGTGTCGTGTCCGTAACGCCAGTGTTTCGTCCGCCCAGAGAGGCAAAGATGGAGCTGGAGCAGAGAAAACGGGCTCTGCGGAGACAACAGGAGGCGCTCCAGCGGAAGACGGAGAAGCTGGAGGTGAGACATTAAAGGGGCAGATCCAAGGACGACCGTAGCTGCCTGCTATAGGGGGAGAATCTGGTAACTTTGGGCTTTATCTGAGAGCAAAAATCAAACACGTCAGCGTGCAGGGTCGAAGATGCTGTCCCTCCCCCTTAGGAATTGTACTGGCTCACCAAAGAGCTGAATCGTCAGCTGGACGAGCAGTCACTGAACGCGGCCATCAGGAGGAGCCTTGTGGAGAACGACACCGAGCTGCAGCTCCAATGGGCTCAGAAGAAGACGGGCCAGGCTGAGAGGCTGCTGGAGGACCAGCTGCAGGTGGGTCCCGTCAGCCCGCACACAAACACAGCTCTCAAAAATTCATCCTGCGCCCGCGCCCTGACCTCTGACCTGCTCGCCGCTCTCCTACAGCTGTGGCCAGTAGCCCGGTGAACTCAGAGAGCTCTCTATGTTGTCCAGATCATCTCTGATCGATGGTGCCCCGCTTCTTTTTTCTCAGCTGCTGCAGAAGCAGCTGGAGGAGGAGGCCAGAGTTCACGAGGAGTCCGAGAAATTCCTGCGCAATCGGCAAGAGGTGACACCACCAACGAGGCTGAACGCTGTGTTCTCAGAGGCCGTGGTTCATGAATTTAGTGTAAATCGTGTATGAATGGCCTCGGCACCAGCAGTGGTCGCCGTGCTCACTCAGGTCCTATGGTTCAGTGCAAACGGGGGGATTTCTACATTCTGATTCCAACCTATTTCTACGAAACCCAGTGGCAATCTCGCGCAATTCGAAGTATCAATATTTCAATATCAATCCGCACATCACAATCTGCCTTCTGGAGAAACCGTGGCTTTCTGTGTATGAAGTGCGACATGATAGCAGACACAGTCAGAATGTAATATGTAAACAGTTGTATCTTTAAATGATTTATTTACATTGTATTATTTACTTATATAATAACGTTATATAAAAAAGCTTATAACATCCATTTATATAATAATATTTACTTATTAAACGTCGATCGAGATGTACTCAGATGTCAAATATGGTCTGAAAAATCGACGGGGAAGTCTTGAAATTTGAGTCTGTGGAAAAAGTCTGGAATTTTAAAATGGAAAATGTGTATGAACCCTGGGATCTGGACAAATGGGTGGATCCATATTATTATTTCTTATTTATTTTAAGCTTTCTTTAACATTGATGAAAATAATCTGAGTGTGTGCAATTTGGTGCGGATTCACTGAATTAAAAACCTCACCATTTTATTGTACAACTAGTAGTGCCACGCCTTGCAGTTGCTGCTGTCTTTCAAACCATTATGTTTTTATTGTTAATATGAATATATTAATATAAGTGATGTTGCTGGCCAGGTCCTGCAGCAGCAGCTGCAGCAGTGGCAGCAGCACACGAAGCAGATGCTGCACGAGAAGGAGGAGCAGCTCAACAAGGTGTGCCGCAGCAGGATCGTGAACTTGGACAAAGTGACGGAGATGAAGAGGAAGGTGAGCAGCTCGCGGCGCCTGAACGCAACGCGGAGCGGGGACACTCGGTCGCCGTGAGGTGATGGTCACGTGCAGATGCCGATTTTTGGGGGATTTCTTTTCAGTTCGCTGAGATGGAGGAGGTGGTGAAGGAGGAGATGAAAGAGCAGGAGAAACGGGACCAGCAGCAGGCGAGGGTCACAGCTGCTACCAAGGTAACAACATCCGATCGGAGCGCGGTCAGGTCCAACGTCCTACTTGTTCGATGTACCGATCTCCTAATGCTAAACCATGCTGTGACCTTTGACCCTGCAGCTACAGGCCTGGTGGAGAGGCTGCATGGTCCGCCTAGGCCTGGGAGGCGGCGGTGACAAGGCCAAGGAGGACAAGAAAAGCAAGAAGAAGAAAGCTGACAAGAAGAAGAAGAAGAAAAAATGAGTTATTTTTCCTACACGGCTTCTTATGTTTAAATATATATATATACTTTATTTGGTCATTTTTTTCAAACATGCAACAAAATACAAGAACAAAATCAAAACCAATCTCATACAATATTTCAGTAGCAGTCCTTCACTTGTGTACAGTACAACCTGAGGTGAGACACGTATTTTCTAAGATTCAATATCATAAAACATAAAAATGTAAAAGAGCAGAACGACGACGAAAACTACAAAGTCGACTGTATTCGACTGTAAATGACCAAAGGCCATACCAACACCTTTACCGTGACACGATAAGGATTCTTAGTCGCAGACGCACAGTATTACAACACTGTTCGTCGATGCAGTTACACATTGTAAAAATTCTGGAGATTTCTACACCAAGTACCATTTGACATCACACAAACGACCGACCGGTCACAGAGAGATGACTCGCAGTGGGAGCATATGAGAGCTCCGATCATGTTCTCACACACCAGGTCTCACACACGTCGGGGTGGAGTGATGTCACTCCAGACGTCAACATAAGAGCTGAAACAGTAAAGTCTTTCCGCAGAAAATATATCAGCAATAAAAAAAAAAGCTCCAGCTTCCTAAATGTAGAAGCAGTTTAAATACGTCTACCTAAAGAAACTTTCTGAAATTGTATAGACCAAAAACAATACGACAGCTTGATCCATAACTGAAATAAAATATGGTTGATATCGTAACATTTGTTAGAAAATAAATAATAAAGTCTTATTGAAAAACATTTTTAAAAAAGTGGTCCGGAGAATAAATACAAAATGTTTCTCCTAATACAGCTTTTTCACAATGGTGTTTGTAAGAGTGTGTGTGTGTGTGTGTGTGTGTGTGTGTGTGCGGCCTTCAGCTCTGTGCAGCCAGGGCCTCACACCCGTGGGTCAGCTCCGCGTGCATGTAGTTGTTGTCTCCGATGATGACACAGTTGAGGTGGGAGCTGTGGATGTTGATGCCCGCAGGCTCGTCCGGTGGAAGGGGACAGAGAGGAGGAGGAGGTGGAGGAGGAGGAGGAGGTGGTGGCGGAGGGGTAGAAGTGTGTGCTGCCCCCTGCTGTCCATGGCTGTAGCCGCACCTCATCGAATCTGCAACACAGGAACGAGTGGGCCGTCAAGAGAGGATACACCCACTGTTCCAGCTTTAAAAGTGGGTCTTTAAAGTCTCGAGCGAGATTCTGTTACCCACCGTGAATGTGGCGCCCCGGCTCCCGCATCAGAGGCTGACTCTCCGTCACTGCGGCCGGCCGGGCGTCGTTGCCGATGACACAGTCGATCAGGGTGGAGTTGCTGATGTTCACGATCAAAATGGTCGACGGCGGATTCCGGAGTGCCACTGATTCGTCAGTAGGTCGAGGGAGAAAAGGGGAAGGGGGAGCATGTGAGAATGGGAAGTTGTTGTTCCAGAGTGGTGTAACAGCAGAAATGCTTCACTACCAGTTCCTGAATATACGAAGAAGAATTTCCTTCATGAAAAGTCACCGCAGTCAAAGTGTGAGAGGCCATTTAACGGCTAGTGTGCTGCTGACGAATGCAGTCACAGTTCATGTCGTCCTGAACCCGTCTCACGGGAGTTTGTACAAAGCCGCCGCGTGTTCCAAGACTTTTGAGATTCAAGAGTATATTTTTTCTTCCTACACACACAACATGCAACATGTGTGGGGAAAGGCTGAGACGCTCCCGAGACCCTGAGCCAGTTTTAACAGAATCTAAGAAGAGAAGAAAAGTAGAAGTTACCTTCTGTAGTTTTGTCCCCGGTCTGCTGACGGGTTGGAGCTGTAAAAAAAAATAGACAGCGAGTTAAGTGATGTTACTGTACTAAGGATGAAAAATAGTTTTTCACGCATGCTGCTGCAAATCAAATTCCTCTCAGGGCCCCATATAGGCCCGGGGCCGGCTCTGAACACATGCTTCTGTGAGGATACCTGGGCAGTAGGCGACCTCCTCAAACAGCGCCTTGTCTAACGGGAAGCAGAGCAGCTCGCGGGCACTCCTGCAGCCCCCCTGCACCACCCGCTGCACCGCCCGCTGCACCGCCCACTGCACCGCCCGCTGCACCGCCTGGAGGACCCTCTGCATGCCGGCGGCTTTGACGGCCATCACCTGGAGGAGAGGAGAGGGGGAAAAAATGGGTCATCGTTAGACACCAGACACAAGGAACAAGACACAAGACACAAGAACAATCTGCTGCTGCTGCTGCTGCTGGTGGGGTTTTTCTTTTCTAGGTCACGAGCGTTGTAATGCAAAGAGAATGCAGCTCTATAAGGGGGACTTTTCACACCGCAACTTTACGGAAACTGGTGTGTGGGTTTGTGTGTGTGTGTGTGTGTGTGGGGAGGGGGGGGTCACAAAACCACATGATATTTATCACCCGCCTTGTAAAAAAAATTCAGCTTTTTTGCACGTTTTCACATGCAGACATTTTTTTTAATCAAAAGCCCTGATTGACATTGTGTAATTCCCCATACAAGGATTTTGATTTGTTGCAGTAGGAAGACAAAGCACAGGTTGTAAATAATGAAATGAGCTCAACCTCAACTGTGAACAATACAAATAAAAAAAGTCTGCAATGTAAAGGGCCTGTAAGTGTAAAGTAATAATAACAATACAAGACTTAAGCATGTTTTTTAGACGAGAGACGGGCGTGTAGACAGAAGACACACACACACACACACACAGTATTCCAGTCATTATGGGACATATGGGGGAAAGAAAGAAAGAAATAAAAAACTTCACCTGATTCAAAGGACTTTCTTCTTTCATTCCTTCATCACTGTAAAGCTCCGGCGGGTGAGAGTGGACGTGAGGCAGAAAGTGTATCTTCCTCAAAGTGTCTCGCATCGACTGATATACAGAGATATTTCCAGGAAAAACCCCAAAAGCCCTGGTCGGCAGAGCGCGCATGCGCACTTCCTCTTGGGCTTTCCATTTGGTTGGCAATAAAGAAATGTGATGGTGGCAAAACTAAGAAATGTCACCTGTACAAAGAATATCATATGCATGTAAACAGAGAATATTCAAGCAATGACACTCATAATAATAATGTTGATGATGAAGAAGATGAACAAAATGGTTGTTGTAAGCACAGTGCGTTGCAATGTGCTGAGTTTTGGTTTATGATCATGCACCGTTGTCACAGGTAGAGAGGTACAGTAAGGGGGCGGTCCTTGGTCTTTGGTCCTTGGTATAAAAGAGATGTTTCTCAAAATAGGACTCTTGCGTGTGACATAGTGAACCATAACACTTTGCTGTATATACTTATTGCAAGTGTCTGAAACAAAAACAACAACAACAAAAAAGAGAACCAGCACTGAATTACAAAACCACAGAAATGAGGGATTGGAAAATTATTTGAGAACAACACTATAAAAACAAATATAATATAATATATGGAAACAAAAATATATATCTAAAAAGAAAAATCCCAAAATATTAAGTTTATTCTACTGACATTTTGTCTTCACTCAATCACTTTGAGTCAAATTCAATGAAATATCCAGCAACTCGCTAAAATGGCTCTTTTACAATGTCAGATCCTGTCATGTGTAACAGTCCTGCAGTCAAACGTTTACTCAAAAGTTAAAAATTGTGTGTACTTGAAGTATAAAAATGTAAAAAGTACTTGGCCCCCCGATGATCATATATGACATTATTACATATCAGTGTATCAGAAGCATTATACCTGGACAGGGTGGAGCTAGTCATGACTAACTTTACAGTTGTAGGTGCAGGGTCCAAACTAAGGGCAACATTTCACAACAGATGTATTAAACATGATTGGACTATGGTGTGTTGTGGAGTGGTGTCGCCCGCTGACGTCAGTGTTTCTGAAACCTCTGTAGTGCAATACACTGTGTAAACAGGAAGTCAATGTAGAGTCATGAGTAATATGTTCCAGCTCGGGTTGGCAGCAATACTGTATGTGAAACTTCACTGCCAACCCCTTGTGAACGTATGTATAAATCTGCTTTGATTCCACATATTGTACACAAAACATTGGTTTCAGATTTAACAGTGTTTATACAGTTTAGTGGGGAATTTTTTCAAAAACTTTGACCAGAGGGTTAGTTTTTTTTACAACTTAGATCTGTTTTCTATAGATAGAGAGATATAAGTACTTTAATGATCCCAAACTGGGAAATACCTTACAAATATAAAAAATATATATTAGAAATGCAAATATAAAAACACAAGAGCCGCAACACCCTACAGATAAAGGGGATGGAAATATAAAGAATGTACATATTAGTGCATAAAGGAAACTATTCATTTATTAAATTGGTAAATATATATTTGATGTTGTACACAATAAAACGTGCACCAGTGCAGGGTCGGGGTGTCGAGAGAGGCCACAGGGGGGAGCTAGTGAGAGCAAGGGGAGTCACCACCACCAGGGAAGGACATGAGTTAGTCAAAGCACACTGCAATACAGGACACAGGTTAGACTTTAAATACACAGCAATGCACTCATGCAGTCATAACCCCAGCGACCCCCCCCCCCCCCGGGAGCAGCCCACCTGCCCTGGACTACAGAGAGCCCTGTGAGTGTGACGTCATAAGTGCGCCATAAGCGAGGCAGGCGCGCTGCTGGCTGCTCCAACGTGCCTTTAAACAGGGACCAGGGGGAAAACTCCACCTGTCACATATATATCGACATGTAATCGTCCTCCTATGGTTCATGATTGTGAACCACCTGGAGGCAGAGGGCGCCC
>NC_061515.1:2600000-2695000 GCF_022379125.1 Scophthalmus maximus
GCAGCGGGGATCGGAAGGTCAACCGGCCGGTCGGCCCGTCGGCACGGCTGCACAGACTGGCACTGCATTCTGGGCAGACATTAAAGGGGCAGTAAGCGATTCTAAAGCAATACACGTTTTGGAACAAAAGCGGCCAATATTTCCTCAACGTCCAGACGGCTGTCGCTTTTATGTGTGCGCCGGAAAAAAATACGTTGTATACATTGGTTGAGAGACTGAACTATTTATTTCAAAAAAATGGTGGAGGTTCTCCGAGGTGCCCCCTCTCACTTCTTACAAAAGGCCCGAATGTGTCCGCTAATCTACTGACCAGTGTCTTTGTCTGACTCTGTGTTCTGTGTCCGGGTCCCAGACGACAAAAGAGAGATAAAGGGTTTAAAAACCAACCAAGGGAACTAAATTCCACGGTACTCTGGCGACCAGCCTGTGTTTACCATGTTTCTGAAAGGGATCGACTTTCAACGTCTCCAGTCGAGGAGCTGGTCAACGGGGGAAAAACAGGCCTTGGACTTTGGCCTTCAAAGAAAAAAGAAGCATCCATTCATTGAGTAATCAATATTACTGCAGTAATAACCCATCATTATATCCTGCTTCATGCCACCACTCGGCTTTGAGACGGTGACTAATTCACATCTCAGGTAACAAGACGACGACGGTGAGTTGCGTCAGAGAGAGAGAGAGAGAGAGAGAGAGAGAGGGAGGCGGGTGAAGTCTGCCGGTACACCGGCTACCACAAGTAATGACAGGTTCCAGAAAAACAGGGCGCAGTGTCTTTTTTCCCTGAAGGCCTGATGGACTGTAGCGAAGGAGAGACGCACCGCGCCTCACCTGCATGCTGTCTCTGCTTTCAGGAATATGGCGGCGGCTGCAGCTCCTCTCCGTCCCTAGCAGGAGGGCTACAGGAGCAGTCTGATTCCCTCCTCGCTTCCCTCCCCAAGCCCACATGGCCCGCAGGAGTCCCCCCGCCCTGAGCCGGGAAGACAGGGATTCAGCACCGGGGAGCCCCGGGGCCGGCGCCGACCCCGACCCCGACCCCCAGCTGGGGCCCGGGGTCTTCTGCAAGCTGTGCCTCGGCGAGCAGCCCTCGGCGGCCACCAGCGACCTGCGGGGCTGCGACTGCAGCTTCTGCACAGACGTGAGTAGAGACAGTCACTCACAGAAGATGATGTTCATGTCCAAGTGTTTTTTTGGACACATTAGCTTTTATGGAACTGAAACTTATGAGCCTCTGTTACTCAAACAGAAAGGGGGCCTCCAGGCTATACTTAGTTCTTCCTACAAGAAGAAAAAGTGTGTATCCTTTGAGTCACTGTGTGGGCGATCAAAGGTTGTCCAACTCCAGATTTTCATTTTGGGGGTAATTTTGGGCAAATGTCCACCATTTAAATGACTGTTAATGGGATGCTCCTCTACAATGCAGCACCACTTCCTGCTTTAGGGTCCTTGAAATAGATCTGGCACATTACGGCGTTAGTGAAATTTAAGAAATTTTCAACACACTTTCACTCACTTTGAGCATCTTTGAACTATCTGGAACTTCTGGGACTCTTCCAAACTGTTGATACTTTTCTTCTTGGAGATCACAAATATGTCCAGGAAGTGTTTGTTTTTTTAACTAATGATCCATCCATCCTGTACCGCTTTATCCATTTAAGGGTCGTGGGGGGGCTGGAGTCAATCCCAGCTGACATTGGGCGAGAGGCGGGGTTCACATACAGAGACAAACAACCATTCACACCTACAGTCAATTCAGAGTCTCCAATGAACCTGACCCCATTCTGCATGTCTCTGGACTGTGGGAGGAAGCCGGAGAACCCACGCATACACGGGGAGAACATGCAAACTCCACACAGAAAGGCCCTGGTTGGTTTAAACCGCGACTCGAACCCAGAACCTTCTTGCTGTGAGGCGAAAGTGCTAACCACTACGCCACCGTGCCGCCCTAACTAATGATTAGTATGATTATTTATTCCAGAATTACAGAGGTCAGCGACGGCAAAGTCTTGGCCTGCTTAATGGAAACGGCGACGTGGGTGTTGCGTTCGGACACAGAGAGGCGTGTCAGATAGCGGCAGGTGTTAATCTCTGCCCGCGCTTAGCGACAGCGCGTCGTCAGTGGTGCACGCACACACGGTCACACGGACAGAAAACACACCGTGTCGCCAGGGGAAGAGGGAGGGGGAATGGATGAACGCAGCTTATCAGCCGGACTGCGCTGGGTAAAGCTGGAATATACATCTCCTCCAGTTCGCTGCCCGAGCGCAGACTATTCTCTTGTGCTGCGTCGTCGTGTTCAACGAGGAAGCACATGATGGGCACAACGTTTGAATTCATAAACCGAAACTGTTTGCCTTTGCACAACGTTCACATAGTTCCTCCCGCTCCTCCCTGTTTCATGGCTCAGGTGACATGTGACTTTTGACGTGCTGATAAGAAATCGGTGTTCATGTGGCATTTAGTTTGCCCTGTTTGCACAACAGCGTCGTGTTCCCCTTTGTTTGCTTTCCATTTTTCTACATCACACGTGTCGTGTGCTTTTGTACTGATCCAGAGTCGGTGGTGAAGATGATAATGTCGGCTCCGTTCAATTAATCCAGACTAATGGTGCCGTGTTGACTCAAGCACTGTAAAAAGAATTCACTGGTACACTTAAAGTGCAATATGTATATTTATTCTTCATGTGTAACTATTGCCACTGCTCTGTATATAGTATTTATATATCTTATTTATATTTCCTGTTATATTTTGTACATACCTATTTCTTTCTATATTCTTCTGTCCACTTTGCTGCAGTAATGTCCAAATGTCCCCACTGTGGGACGAATAAAGGTTTATCTTATCTTATCTTATTGTCCCCCCCCTTCTCCAGTGTTTGCAGCAGTATGTTCAGCTGGCCGTCATGGAGGGTGGGGGGGCGCCCATCACCTGCCCAGATATGGCCTGCCAGAAGGCCGGCGTGCTATTGGACTCTGAGGTATGTCCAGTTTAAAACCAGCGATGTGTAGGTCACGAGGAGGCGTTTCCGTAGAAACCGCAAAATACAACCATTATAGTTTGAGGCAAATGTTTTTGGATATACCTTGAGTGTCAGGTCTTAGGGTATTGCAAGCTGCTATAGAACCTGTTTTGTTGTTTTCTAATTAAATTGTGTGGTTGCTGGATTAGCAGAGGTCAAGTGTTGGGAAAATTCCGTGTGTCCAACACTTGACGATATTCTTTCCGAGGAATTTCTTGTTTCTTTTGAGTGTGAAGAGCGAAGTGTGGTAATGTGAGCTGTCAGACAGAAAGTGAAACCCCCCCCCCCCCCCCCCCCCCGTGAGTGAGTTGGATAATAAACAAGCTGATTCACAAGCGCTCGGAAATTCTGCCTCTCACTTCCTCATTTGTGACGCTTTCTCTTTGATGAAAACAACCAGAGGCTCTTTAAAAGTGCCCATTGGAAGTAGAATTGATTTGAATGAATATTTTGTTTCCTGTGTTGTATTGCTGAGGGAAAATAACACACTGCCGGAGGCTCTGGTGTTGACATTAGTTTTGATTGGAGTCAGAAACAAAGAAATGTAATCTATTCATTTTTTGGTGTGTTCAAAATAATTCAACAATTAGCAGTTGCCAGGCGACCCACGAAATAACCTCCTTTCAATCTTGACCACTACTTTTTTTGCAAATAACTCCATTGGGGTTTACGCATAAAAGACCTGCAATGAGGTTGTATATGAAAAATTCCAAAACCTTATTATAAAAACGGACTAAAGCCCCTTTTTCTGCCCGGTGATTGCAGATCGCCAGCCTGGCTGCAGCGGATCAGGTGGAGCTGTATCGACGGCTGAAGTTTGAGAGAGGTAAGTAAAGTATTGTTGTGATGGCATGATGACGACCGGTGACAGGCAGTGGGCTATTTCAGGTCACACCCCAGGCGGGGGGGGCGTTACACCCGCCCCACGGCGTGCTGAGCTCCACATGCCTGGGATATTGCGGGAGCTCCAGTATTATCCAGGACGTTACTGCAACTGGGGGTTTAATACCAATTCACTGCCAAACTGCCTTTAAGAGTCCGGTGTAACCATTCTTATTAATGCAAAACAAGTATCGTTTGATCTGTGTAAATGATGTGGAAATGTTTGTGAAGGCAAATCGCAAATCGCAGTTCTGTCCCGGGCGGCGGGCGAGCTGGGAGAGACGGAGTCTGTTCAAACAGGTTTCTGTTTGACATTTACAAATCTCAAGCTGTGGTCAGTTTGCCTTGCAGCTATATTGGGGTTTTCCCAGTCGCACGGTAACAATATGCCGTCAAGCCAATAATACTTGTTGTGTACTCAGGCCATAAATCATAGGACCCATAATATTCGAAGCGTAAAGTACAGTGCAAAGTACAATCTGTATTGCAACAGTGTTTCCCCGTCTGTTATTACTCACAATAGAAGTAGGAGCCGGCGATGGGGATTGGATTTGTCCACCCCGATAAAGCTACGGTTGTTGTGAAACGTGAAAGATTTAGAATTTCTTATCCTCTCGTCATTACACTTTACACCACTACATTACTACCCTCTTGGAGAACAAGCTGGAAATACGAGCACTTGTGTTTGTAAGACGTTCACGCTCAGTCAGTCGGACTTTGGTCCAGACGGAAATATCTCACCTTGAAATGTGGTCATTTGATTTTAATTAGATTTTTCTTAAAGTATATTGAAATAAATAAATATATACTTAAGAGCGAAAGTTGCCATGTTAACAAGCTAAACTGAGAATGTGAACATGAACCTTCATGACAGCATGCTCCTGTCCTACATATAGACCCATTGGCATGCATAGCTTTTTATTTTTTTTTAATGGGCCATTTCACCTGATAAAGATATACATTTGACCTTATTGTGCCTCCTTGTATGTAGCAGAGCTAACGTGACAAACACAGATGGGAGACATTACTGTTTTCTGCCTCTGTCTGTACTTCTGTCTTTGTGCATTCAGTTTTTATTGTCTCGTGTGAAGTTGTATCACTTTCACTCTGAATGTCCCGTGTGCAGTTGGTGTTGAGACACCACCTGTTTTTTGTTTTTTTTTTACAAATGATCGAGGAGATGACTAATGTTCATCTTAGATTTTTACGATTCCCCTTTTTGTATGTGTCGGTAGGGAACTGTATATCACGCAGGGTTATTAGGTTTGCAGAGTGAAACTTGCAAGAGAGACGGTGTTGGAATTACTCGGTGTGAGAAAACCTCCGTTCCTATTCCGTAAATCGTACATGCACGTCTCCCCCTTTGCCCCGTGCAGGAGTGAAGCTGGACCCCAGTAAGGCCTGGTGCCCGGCGCTCGACTGCCAGGCGGTGTGCAGCGTGCAGCCGGGCACCGAGGGCCGGCCCCGCGACGTGCCCTGCCCCGCCTGTCGCACCGTCTTCTGCTCCGGGTGCAGGGGCCCCTGGCAGGACGGACACACCTGCCCCGAGCGCCAGCCCATGATGTCGCCCTCGCCCTCCCACGGGAGCAGGTCAGTCAGCTGTTCGGGCAGCAGCCCGCCCGCCCGCCCGAGAACACGGACCGGCAACTGAATCATGTTGGCAATGATTGTTTTTTTAATCACGGTTCAAATGAAACTGTAAAAGTTCATTCTTATTCCTCCCCTTTCTAAAATAAATAAAAATCCATTATATTATTTTCACGTGGAGAATCTCGTCCTTCACTTGAATCTAAAAGCAACTGACGGTCATAAAAAAAAGTAATGTGTTCCCCGTCTCCCGGCGGAGTCTTGAAACAAACGTTACTTCTGGATATTAATAGCGCAGTATTCCTCAGCAGTGCCCTTCAGCGCGTCGTCCCTGTTGTACCGTTAGGCTGCCGCGCCGCTCCGCCTCGCCGACTGACGTCAGCGCAGAGTCCCTTTGAGTTGTGTCGGAATTCCACCGTCCCTGTGCCAAAGGGAGGTGAAGGATGGGCACCGCGCCCAGTCGGTCCACTGAACAGGAGCAGCAGCAGCCTGTGGTCCCCGCAGTGTGCTGTGGAGGACGGGAGGAAGGAAAATCATCTTCAGATTCAAACCTTCCAACATGTCCTACTGTACATTAGACGGCCTGCAGGTTGGGTCTCCAAACACAGTGTTATTGAACCAGTACCTTGTAGATGTGAATCTGGTTATGAGTCCAAAGTCCCCAAGTGCAAACGCTCCTTAGAGGTTTCTGAGTATAAATATATATAATCAGAGAATATTTCCTTCATACCTTTTGCCTCCCACAATAATGAACCCAGTTTAAAGTGAGTGTTAACTGCATACCCGATATCTCTCCGTCCACAGGGCGCGCTCCGACAGCCTCTCTGAAACGCCCATCAAGCAGTGTCCTATGTGCGGCATATACATCGAGAGGAACCAGGGCTGCGCGCAGATGCTGTGTAAGAGCTGCAAACACACCTTCTGCTGGTACTGCCTGCAGAATCTGGATGTGAGTGCTGACGCGAGTTCAACTTCCACTGCTCCGCCGCCTTCGCCTTTGTGTTTTCAAATGTCCTCTGATTTGACGGGTGGCTGGAACGTCTTGTCTCATCGCAGGGCGACATCTTCCTGAGGCACTATGACAAGGGGCCGTGCAGAAACAAGCTGGGACACTCCAGGGCCTCGGTGATGTGGAACAGGACGCAGGTGAGGCCGCTCGGCGGGGCCGGCGGGAGGGCCCGCATCCATCGTAGACGTAAACGACGAGGATGTCCGATGTAACTCAAAGTCCCCCTCCGCTCAAAAAAGCCGTTATCTTCTGGTTCTGTCCTCTAACATGTCCGACATTGACTGCAGGGACTTTCACAATCCTCTCCGTGAGGAGCAGATATCCGTGTTTCAATTTGAAATTCAAACGAATCCCGGTTTCCAGACACATTTCAGATGTTTTTCTTGGGGGGTAAACAATGTTAAACAAGGCATAGCAGATTATTTTTATAAACTTTAAGACGTGACTGGAGGGGGTCTTTAACTTTTGTGCGTTTCTCGGGCACAGCTGAAGGGGCCTTGGAAGTGGGACCGCCGATTGGTCCTCGCGTCGTACGCGGCCGTTGTCCGAATGGATCACACGGCAGAACCGCCCATCCATCAGTGGAAGCAGGTTATTCTGTGCTCGGGTTTGATTTGAGTTAAACTGTTCCATCGCATTCATCAGGATCGGGGTGTTATGGATTCTGGACTCCGTCCCAGATGCACTGTTGTGGCTGGTCGCTGTTGAAAACCCACAGTCGCTGGTTGAGGACGGCGCAACTTCCTTTGGGACATTTCACTCTCCGCGGTGTTTAAAGCCTCATTCGCCGTCAGACTTGGGAAACATCATCATCCGGCGCGTTGTGCGTCTTCTGTATATCAGCGGCCGCATTTATTGGCGAACTTCCACTTTGCAAGACCCGTAAAGTCAGTTTCAGCTCGCTGTGAGTGGTTTGTTGTTTTCCACCAGCGTGCCCAAATAATCCTTCATCAGACGTTAAACTGAACTAATCCCCCAAACTAATCTTGAATTCCTGAGCCCGTAATGACGCCCCCCCCCCCCCCCCCCCCCCCCCCCCCTTCACCAAAAACACAACTACAATTGGCCACCGAACCTACTTTCGCTCTACTTTTCCGTGTCCCGGTGCCGTTATCTCCTGACTTGCCTCACGTTCTCCCTGAGCCTCCTCATTGTGTGTGTCTGTGCTTGAGTTGCTAAGTACAACGGCGCAGTTGTTCCTCTGCAGGTCACAGCAGAACTCGGTCGCACCCTCGCCTAACACGTCCTGTAGGTTTTACGGGGCGGCTTGTCTCGAATTCCTCTCTGCCACTGTCACTCCTTCTTCGCCGCCTGCACACGCTGTTGATCGTGGCCTTTCGCCAGAACAGTTTACTGAGTGTCTGAATTTAAAATGTAACATTATGTGAGAGATTATGTTCTCTACTGGCATACGGACACGTACGCTGTTATTTTGCCGCTATAACAGCGTTTGTTAGGGCAAGTTCTTCCGAGACAACACTAGGAAAACCGTATTCTTGCATGGGGATGTTGTCCCCCACATGATTGGCACAAAGTTATAAGCGCACTGAAAATATTGTTGTATAGTAAAGTTTCAAGAAGCTTATACCAAACCATTACAAAAAAGCATTAGACAAAAATGTACACAAAAAGTGTGTGGACAGTGTTGTCCATATACTTATGGCTATACCCTATGATGTAAAAACTATATAATATATAGTATTTGCAGTGTAAAAAAATATTTTAATAGTTGAATTAATACTAGTAATTAGTCTTGTAAAGAGATTGATTCTGATCTGATATGAACAGTTTTGTCAATTGTGTCATTTTAAGATTAGGACTACATTACCCATAATCCTTTTCTGTCGGTAAAGCCACAGTCAACCCGTAGTTAATATGATAAAAACGTGGCTTGATTGATTGATTGATTGATTGATTGATTGATTGGTGTTGTCCCCCAGGTGGTGGGTATCCTGGTGGGGGTCAGCATCATCATGCTGGTGACGTCTCCACTCATCCTTCTGGCCTCACCCTGCATCCTGTGCTGCATCTGCAAGCCCTGCAGAGGGAAGAAGAAGAAGAAGAAGAAGAGGAGGAAGAAGGACCTCGGCCAGCCAGACTCTTCCTCCACGTCATAGCAGCCGACCCGACCCGGGATCACTCCCGAAGAAAGGTGCAAGTGATGGAAATGAATGAACTTATGGAACAATGGAGCACTTTTTCCATTTCCAATTGAATGTAATATATTCACCGACGTTGCTTTCAGATGCCCAACTGGTGGCAAGGAAGAGGCGGTGGCGGCTGTGAGAGTTTACCTGGAATGGGCTGTCTCTTTGTCTCTCACACACACACACACACACACACACACACACACGCAGTCAACGCCACCCTCATGTGCCAAATGTCATGATGCCAAACCAGAGGTGTTAGGTGCTCAAGTGCCTCACTCTACAGTGCCTGGTGCTTGGTTGTATTTGCTTTGCCTTCCATTCTATCTTTATCTTATGCAAAAAGAAAAAGGAAAATGTTTGCATTATGAAAAGTTACAACCGTCAGGGTTGTTAATCCCGAGTTAAAGAAGATGCAAAACATTCTGTCATAATGCGAGAGGGGCGAATGGCATCATGTGTGCACTGTATATATTGATATGATAATATGATATGATGATATGATAGGGCTTCAGCGGTGCACAGAGGACTTTTGTTTGTTGTTTCCACCTGGTGTGTGTTCCAGACCAAAGGCTCTAAAGGATGATGTGTGGACTTTTTTCTAAAAGTGTGTTAATATGTATTTATGGGTTTCTCTGTATGTATGTATGTATGGTCTCCTGTTTATTGTTTCTACGTTTCTGTTGATGTTTCTGCATCAGACATTTTCTAAAAGCGCAACTGTAATTGAAATAAACGTGCTGTATTGTACATGCATCAGATGGTGTTGTGTGTGTTTTTCTTCCCTAAGAAGAAGAGCGTGCACTGAATTTGAAAGAGCAGCGAGGAACATTACATCGCATTGTTCATATATTTTAATCAAATATCTAAATTTTTTGTTTATATAATATGATTAGCATAACATTAAATAAATATAGATATGTACATAAATTACACATAAAATACAAACCACAGCCATATAGTCAACAGGTAAGGTTTTCTTCCGTTTTTTAACTGCGTTTTGCCAAAATACTTAAATTATCTAACATATACAGTATATAAGGTTTCTAATTAACATATAGATATATATTAACACCATAGGAAATTGGCATTATGATATACCTTTAAAAATGTATTGGACATATATTTTTTTTAAACTGCAATTTCCCCCCTGTATTTTAAAATATCATGTATTATATATATATATATATATTATACACACATATTATTATTGTAATATATGTGTATATGTACATGTATGTGACTTGTATTGGATGTTGTTGACAGAGAGAGAGAGATAATATGTCAGATTGATATTATCTATAACACTGTGTCTAATAAGATTGAACTTCAGTTTTTTTTTTAATAAGTGATCTGGTGACACCTCGCGTGTGAAGAGGGAACTGCGCGCTGTTTTTCGGTGGATGAGGGGGCGTGGCCTGAAGTTGCAGCTCGCCTGCAGACCAGAACGGAGAGGTTGAGCACCAGCAACATGGCAGCGCAGGAAGAATTCTTTGCAGGTAAATCATATTCTATTTTAGACAGAGAGAGTGTTGCGTGTGTGTGACGTGAGCAGTAGAGACACTAGAAGGCCGCGTGGTGCTGAAAGTAACAATCCACATTGTTTAGTGTGTGTGTGTGTGTGTGTGTGTGTGTGTGTGTGTGTGTGTGTGGTGCACAGTAGGTTGTATGACAGCTGTCTAACACACCTGAATGCATGAAGAGATACATTCTGTATTTGACATGTTGCACAGGCATCACCAAGATCCCATACCTGCCCAGTGCCGGGCCTGGAGAGGTCATGTGCTTCAAACACTATGATGCAGAGGAGGTATGTGTGACACACACACACACACACACACACACTGAAGCAGAGCAGTGTTATGGGAGCAGGCTGCTCAGGGTTCCGTGTGTTCCTCCTCCAGGTGCTGATGGGGAGGAAGATGGAGGACTGGCTGAGGTTCTCAGTCTGCTACTGGCACACGTTCTGTGGAACTGGTACTGTAACAACTGTAACAACCATCAAACTGTGTCTGTTCTATACGGGCTAACATGAGGCGTTCATATTCCAGTGATAAAAATAGTGTTGGCTCCAGTAAACACAAGCACACTCAGACACACACACACACACACTCGCAGTTGTTCTCAGTCCAGACGCCTCCGTGTAACGACCTGGATGACTCCTCCCACACAGACCCTTTAAAGATTAAGGCTGTATATATATAGACATATAGATATACTTTATAATCTTTATCAAAACAGATATGAATTGTTTAAACTGTGGTCAACAGATGTTGGTTCTGAATTATTATCTTCCTTCTCAGGCGCTGATCCATTTGGCTCTCAGACGCTCCACCGGCCCTGGAACCAAGGGTCTCCGATGGAATCGGCCAAGAGGCGACTCTGTGCCGCTTTTGAGTTTTTCACCAAGCTTGGCGTGAGGGGGAATTCACCTGATTTACTAATTATCAATCAATAAGTTGCCTCAGTTTACACATTCAGTAGCTGATCAGAATGAACACGAGTTACTGAGTATTCACTTTGTGACCTTTTCTTGTCTTCACAGGTCAAATATTACACATTTCATGACAGGTAATCCACCAGGTCTTCATTTTGTCTTGATTCGTGGATTGTGTATTTCTGTCGTCCCACTGTGTGCTACTATGTACTGTATGTTGAAGATAATCACCTGGGCTTGCAAAATCAAACTACATCTACTTTACGTGTAGTTGAATCCATTTAAGAATAATTTAGCTTTCAATCTTCTAAGGCTGCAACTAAGGATTATTTTACATAATCGATTAATCTGTTGATTATTTTCTCGATTAATCGATGAGTTGTTTGGTCCATAAAATGGTGAAAAAAGTAGATTGTGTTTGCCAAAAATCCAAGATGATGTTTTGTTTTGTCCACACACCAAAGATATTCAGTTCACTGTCACAGAGGAGCAAAGAAACCAGAAAATATTCACATTGAAGAAGCTGAAATCAGAGAATCTTGACTTTTTTTCCCCTTAAAAATGTCTTGAACCGATTAATTAATTATCAAAATAGTTGGCGATTCGTTTAGTAGTCGATTACTAAACGATTACCTGTTGCAGCTCGAAAATCTTATTGGTGAAATGCTGGAATAAAATCTTCTTTAGGGCATCAAACCTTGATTATTATTTTTTTGATCCTACTTCATCAAATCTCCTGTGCATCGTTTCAACGAAGCTGCTTTTAAATCTATTTAAAATTTTTAATTTTGCTGAAAATGTTGTGTTCCGACATTGTTTCCTACAGAGACATTGCTCCCGAGGGCTCCACGCTGCAGGAGTCCAACATGTACCTGGATGAAATAACCGACCTGGCCCTCCAGCTGCAGAGCCAGACCGGGGTCAAGGTGCTCTGGGTCACCTGCAACCTCTTCGCCCACCCAAGGTCAATATTTTACACCGATCTTTAGCAGCACAAGATGTTTCCTCAAATCTGAGAAGCGTCTTACATACAGACGTTTCCTATGTGACCTTCATGCGGCAGGTACATGAACGGTGCGGCCACCAACCCCGACTGTCATGTTCTGGCCTGCGCTGGTGCTCAGGTCAAGAAGGGCCTGGACGTTGCCAAGAAGCTGGGGGCAGAAAATTTTGGTATGAGACGGTGTCATTTTGTCTTACTGTAAAAAAAAAGGAAAAATTCCTCGCTCTAATCGATCGTTTGTCTGCGCAGTGTTTTGGGGAGGAAGAGAAGGGTTTCTCTCCATCCACAACACGGACGTTGCTGCTGAGCTGAAGCACATGGCCAACTTCTTCAAAATGGCTGTCAGTAAGTGATTCCAGATCTGTGTGTGTGTGTGTGTGTGTGTGTGTGTGTGTGTGTGTGTGTGTGTGTGTGTGTGTGTGTGTCACAGTTTCAGATTCATCTGTGTGTTTGTCACCAGAGTACAAAGAGGAGATTGGGTTGAAGTGTCAGTTTCTAATTGAGCCGAAGCCTAAGGAGCCCTGCAGACACCAGTATGATTATGGTAAGACCCCCCACAAAATATTAAATTGAAAAAAAAAAGAGGGTTTACAGTTTGTAAAGAGGGTTAGAGTTTCAGTGATTTGTTTCCTTCGACAGATGCGATGAGTGTGATCGGATTCCTGCAGCACTATGGCCTCGAGAGTCACTTCAAGTTGAACATCGAGCCCAACCACACCACCCTGGCAGGACACTCCTACGAACACGACGTCGTCATGGCCTCTGCGTGAGAAAACCTCCACTGCTAACACACATTTTACCTCACGTCCGAGGGAACGCGGCCACAGCATCTGACAGCCTCACACCGCCACGTGCTGCGTGCGGAGTGCTCTGAATCAGCCTCGACTCTGCTTGCACAGGTTCGGCATGCTGGGCTCGGTCGACTCAAACACGGGCTCCCCTGACCTGGGCTGGGACACAGACCAGTTCCCCATGGACATCAGGAACACCACCATGGTCATGAAGGTGAGTGGTCAGTTGCAACAGGGGTCTGTTGCCTCCTGTTGCAAAGAAGTTGGTGTTTCCGAGGGTTGTGTTGTCAAAAGACTGTTGGAGACGGACAAAGATTCGCTTTAGCTCAAATTGCTCCATGTTTTTTTTGGCCACTAGGAGGAGCTGTAAATGCATAGTAGCCAGAAAACAATAATATAATGTTTCTGGCTACGTGGTGAATTTAAGTGCAATATTCACTCTCTCTGCTTTGGTCTCCACCAGCTCCTTCTGTAAGAAAAATGTCTGACTGTCTAGCAGAAAGAAATAGCTATAAGAGGCTGCAAAACTCTGTAGAGATGAGGGTAAATGCATCCTCGATTTTAATCCTCTGTGTAAATTAAAGGGGCAGCAAGCGATTTTTAATCCAATACACTTTTTGTCAAATTCAGCGAGTATTTCCTCACTGTCGGCCGCCGTCGGTTCTGTGTGTGCGCTGAAAAATAATCTGTTTTTTCAGCACAGCTCTTGAATCTGTAAATTAAAAAAAAAATTTAAATGGTGCGGACAGCCCCTACAACACTGCGTGTACAGTTCGTAAACATCTCAATCAATCTTTCTCCAAACTTTTGGAACTTTGAATAATAACAACCTTGATTGAGTTGTGCTCTAATGTTCATATAGTTGTCTTTTGTAAAATGAAAAGGTAAGTTCAGTACTGCATCAACTGTGCAAGATACAGCGAGCGTGGGTGAGAGCAGTGATTGAACAGAGGGTCAGTTTTCCTCCAGTGTCCCCATCTGTTCCAGACCGTCGTTGAACAAGGCGGTCTGCAGCCTGGGGGCCTCAACTTCGACGCCAAGGTGCGCAGAGAGTCCACGGACCTGGAGGACCTGTTCATCGCTCACATCGGAGCCATGGACGCGTTCGCCAGAGGGCTGAGGAACGCAGCGCGCATCACCGAGGACGGGGTCGTGGCCGGTATGGTGAAGGTGCGTGTGTGCAGCCCTCACCTTTAAATTCACCGTTAAACCCGGTAGCTCGTAGGTCACTCATGAACACTGTTATTATTATTACGTCCGACTTGAACAGGAGCGATACTCGAGCTTCAGTCACGGTCTCGGGCGGAAAGTGGAGGACGGCTCTGCCACTTTAGAGGAGCTGGAGGTAAGAATCACACCTGAACCCCTGAGCGGGAATGATACTGAACAAATATATGAAATATTACACACAAGTCAATAAATTGAGTAGAAATCTAAATAACAGACGATTAAAAGGTTTATTTTTTTATTATTTCAGGCCTTCGTCAGGCAGAATGGTGAACCCAGTGTCTCATCAGGGAAGCAAGAAAAATATGAATCTATCTTCAACCACTACATATAATAAAAAAAACCTGGCCTTCCTGTGTTTGCGAATGACCTTTGACCTCAAACAAAAGTTGTGGAGATGAAACACACATATTAAAACATGTAGAGCACTAGATTCATCCCACTGGGATTTACAATTATTGCACTCCAACTATAAGGAAGTGTAACTAGAGACACTGTGTGGAGATGGAATGTCTCAGTATCTGAGTTATGGACTAATTCAATGTAACATTTTTAAAATGTTTGCGTGTCAATATTCATCACTGGTGCGATGAAAGTGTCACCCTGCGTTTGATGTAACAAGGCAATATTCATATTGGCTGATGACTAATGTGAAAACATGATTATGTAATAAAACATCATGGGATCGTATCATAGCGTGTTTTTTTTCTGTTACTGGACTTAGTTCATGTGATTCTTTTCCCAAAGAAATATACTTTTTTTTGTGGGGGGGGGGGGGGGGGGGGGGCGTTAACTTCTTGTTCAATTTTGAGCATTTCCATAATCAAAGCTAGAAGTGATTGCCAGTAGGTTTTTATTTAAAAATAAAATGTGCGAATGGGTCAAATTCTTTTCACCACATCTTCTTCCACCTGTCAGATTTAACTGATGTGCCAGATGTTTGGATCCTCATAATTAATCTAATATATACTTTGTATGAAAAACCATTCCCAGTATTTGAAGCTGACTGCTAAGTAACTAAAGACTCTAGAGACACTTTGACACAGACAAAAACTTTATCGACTTTTTACAGTGAGCACTGGAAAGATCTCTCACTCTGCACCTTTTGCTGGGTACCATGAATATGTCTGTGATTCAGCCGTATTATCCAGAATATTATGAACCTGAACAGATGTAACTTTCTGCAGACCATCTGTTAGGCAGCACAGATTTGTATACTGTGCATAGTAAGATTATTTAAGGAAGCACAACTTTTGTCGCTATGGCAACAGCCCTAGGGCAGCTGTGATTTTCTTTTTCTTTTTTTGCCATAAGGGATTTTACGCCTCAGAGTGATCACTCCTGTCCAAACAACGACCCATCTTCGCCGCCCAGTTAAATAAATGAAGCGCTCACCTTTCCGTTGACATCACATCATACTACCATCCCGCTCCACCCGCCGGCCAATCAGCGGCCGCGGGGGGTGCCCGTCGCCGGCGCGGCCGTCCAATGGGCGGATAGCGTGAGCTCTGCTCACCGCCGCGTCGCCGCCGATTGGACGGACGAGCCGCGGGGAGGGCGCGGCGCGCAGCCGACCAATCAGAGGCGGTCCGCGCTTCTCATTAGCATAAACGATTCAGCAGCATCCCCTTCCACAGTTGGACAGGGTGAAGTTATCACTGAGTTACAGAAGGGGACACTTTGTTTTGGATTGTTTTTTCTTCTCTGCAGCATCTGAGAAACAAAATCAAATGAAGAATCATCTATAATTGTTGTTTTAGTTTTTTTTTTAAATCAGCCTTAAAAAAAACCCTGTTTCTTTCACCATCACTCTAAATTGGACTTATTTATTATTATAACTTTTGTAAATTCAAAAAATAAAGAAAGAAAGAAGATGTGGACTTTCCTGGGAATCGCGAGCTTCACGTACCTGTACAAGAAGTCGGACACCGTCCTGTCCCTGGCGCACACGCAGCTGCTGGCGGCCGCAGCCCTGCTCCTCGCCGCCGGGCTGCTGCTCTCGTACGTGCGCTTCTTCTGCGACCAGAAGCTCGGAGTCTCTCGGCTGCTTCACTTGCCCCTGAGCCTGCTCTCCTCCGTGCCCGTCGTCAGTCGCCTCGTCCCGCACACTGCACCGCGGAGCAGCCAGGGGCCAGGGGCCACCTGCAGACAGGTAGGACGAGATAATAACAGATAATAGAATGTTTTAGTCCATGTAGTCTGTCATGTGTATCGTTTAGCTGTTTTCATTTCAGCGAGTACAATCTTATTCTTAAATTGTATCCAGGTGTTGCTGAAGTGTAAAAAAACCAAATGACCCATCTTTTAGTTTGGACTCAGATTCTCTCTTTCTATTTGTGTTCCAGAGCCGGAGAACCAGGAAAAGAGCCGGCGTGGAAGCCTCAGCCGCGGAGAGCGAGTCGGCCGGTGGCCCCTCAGCGGCGGCGGCCCCGGAGCCGGAGGTGGTGATAGTCGGGGCCGGGGTGCTGGGCTCGGCGATGGCGGCCGTCCTGGCCCGCGACGGCCGCAGGGTGACGGTGGTCGAGAGGGACCTGAGGGAGCCCGACAGGATCGTCGGCGAGCTGCTGCAGCCCGGAGGATACAAGGCCCTGAGGGAGCTGGGCCTGGAAGGTCAGTGATTCGAGGTGACCTTTGACCTGTGGTTGTGTCAGAGGTTAAAAGACCCTGAAAACCAACGTTCTCATCAGCTTCTTAATATGAGAGACTGGGTCCTGCACGAGCGTACGGCTGTGGTTCATGTACTTTTCTAAAATCGTATTTTTCTGTTTTTTCACTGGTGTGAAGTGGGCAGGGCTCAGTCGGAGAGAGAAAAAGTGATGTCACATATGTCCAATCAGAATTCACAATATTTGAACCAGAATCTGGTGACACTCATTCTGCTCTTTGTCAATCAGGTTCCTGACAAACCAGTTCAGGTTCGTTTTTCAGTGTCAAATTCTTCAAAAAGAACAAAACAAACCGAGACTTTTCTCTCAGTAAGAAGTGTAAACTGTTTTCGAGGAAAACTCCAGATCTGAAAATGAGCTTCTGAATTCTAACCAGCGTCTTTGTGATCAGTCGTCTAGTTTCAAAAAAATGTTTTCCTCTTAGTGATTCCTCATATCAATGACAAATCTCTCCTGGACCTGATATACATATTTAAAAAATCCTTTTCCTGTTAAATCATCTAAAATAACAAATCGATCTACCGTAGCTTGACCAAAAGAAAAAAAAATCTATTTGAGAAGATGATCTATAATCTATGTCAAGGCCGTCATGAGCTCATAGTGAGCTGCAACAACAACTGTAATATTTAGTTAATATTCCTGTGAGACAGAGGAACATTACTTCTTTTCCATGATGTTTAGTATTCCTGCTTAAAAAAAATACCCATGATGCAACTTCTCTAAAGTTACTGAAAAGGCCCAGTAAACCCCCCTCACTGTTTGGTGTCTTGGACTGGTTATTACAGTATAACATCGCTCAGTTTGACAAAACTTCATTTTTAAATTCAAGTCGAGATGCCAAAGGCTCCAAAGTTATCAACTATTACAGGATGATGTTTTGGGGGTGGAAATTTGTGGCGTACAGAATGTTTTTTTGCAGCGCTGCTGGTGGTCTTCTTATCACCTTGTGAGTGTGTGTGTGGGGACTGAACGTACAGTAGAGCACAGTACACTAACCACACTCGTGTTCTTATGCAATAATGAGCGAGCGAGTGGGAGCGTCAACATGTCGCGGTCGCTGTGTGATCCCGTATCGCAGGACGGGATCTATTTCAGTCTGTTAACGTCCGTGTGTCAACGAGCCCATACGGAATATTTGTGTGATACTGTCACACACTCAGTGGAATGGGAGGATTCTTCCAACTGAAAAACTGCTAAAGGTTCCTTTGAATTAACTGGTCTCACTTGTGTTAAATTGATTTTAGGGCCTGAGCTGTCAAACATTTAAAGGATTCAGTCTGGGGAAGCACATCGCTCAATCCAGTAGTTGCAATAGCTCTCAACATTCGTTCCTCTTCACGCGCCGGCTGGAAAAACCACACGTACTGAATGAATAATGAGCGGGTCGTGTTCCGAAACCGTAAACCTGTTGTGTTTTGTATCCGTGCGGCCTCTCAGGTGCAGTGGAGGGCCTGGACGCCCATCAGGTGAACGGCTACGTGATCCACGACAGGGCGAGCAGCACCGAGGTGGAGATCCCCTACCCGCAGGAGGAGGAGAGCATCCAGTGCGGACGCGCGTTCCACCACGGCCGATTCATCATGGGCCTGAGGAGAGCCGCCCTGGCCGAGCCCAAGTGAGTCGTGGGATGACACGGAACACCGCTGTGATATGAAATGTTGCTGCCTCCTCAACTGCACCTATAATCATCGTCTAAGCAAAAAAAAAACGTAGTTGAAAAGTGCATATCTCAGAGTTGATTTGATGTGGAGGACTATTAACGGTTGGTAAAAATGTACCAGTGTATTTTTAAAAGAAGTCAATGATGTTTCACAGACAAAAGGTTTTACTAGTTTTGACTGTACCATCAGAATTAAGAATCTCCACCATTATGTTGAGAAGACATTTTTCTAACTGTCGAACTGCGCCCCCTAGTGTCACATTCGTGGAAGGCACCGTGACCAATTTGCAGGAAGAGGACGGCTGCGTAACGGGACTCCAGTACAAGGATAAAGAAACCGGCGACCTCAAGGTTAGGGACAGGGAGCTTGTATATTTCCACTCTGTAATTCCCCCTCACACCTCACGTGTTCGACGCAGAGTTAAACTGTGTGACGAACCTGTGTCCTGCAGGAAATCCACGCGGGGCTGACCGTGGTGGCCGACGGCTGTTTCTCCAAATTCAGAAAGAGTCTCGTCGCTGGGAAAGCTCACACCTCCTCTCACTTTGTAGGATGCCTCATGAAGGTAACCACGACGACGACGATAACAACAACATACAACATACAACATACAACATACAACATCCAACTGGCAACTGTTTCCATAAAGATGTATTTGTTTCAGTCATTGTCTACTTTTACATTTTCACGTGTTATCCTCCAGTTTTTCTTTGTCAAACATGAGGGTAAACTGAAAATCCTTTGGGTTTGGTTCTAAGTCGGTCGGACACAGTAATTAATTTGAACGTGCCACCTGAAACTTTCTGACTATTAGAGACGAAAAAACTAATAACTGATTACAGCAGATTAATTGATAAAGACAATTTTTTTTAGCGGCTCCTAAATGTCTCATATCTGAGCTAATTCAGGTATGAAATAGTAAATTCAATTTAAAATGGAATTTGTGATTGATTGGGCGAAAAGATGTGTCCTTCCTTTTTGAATACCGCTAAGATTGAAATACAAAACCTCCAAATATAGATTTTTCTTCCCACTCTGCTTCTGTCCAGGACTGTCCCCAGTTTAAGGCCAACCACGCCGAGCTGGTGCTGGCCGACCCGAGCCCGGTGCTCGTCTACCAGATCTCCTCGTCGCACACCAGGGTGCTGGTGGACGTGCGGGGCGAGATGCCGCGCAACCTCTCGGAGTACATGGCTGAGAAGATATGCCCGCAGCTGCCAGGTACAGGAAGGAGCCGATACCAGGTTCCTCCGAGCTCTGATTGTCATGTGGCCAGCTGAGTGATCGACCGCCTGCGCTCTTCTTCTTCACAGAGCACTTGCAGGAGCCCTTCATGGTGGCGCTGCAGAACGATCGACTCAGATCCATGCCCGCCAGCTTCCTCCCGCCCTCCCCCGTCAATAAACCAGGTGAGTGGAGTGCTATCGACTGTGGTGCTGTTGAAGTCGGCCGGAGGGGGAATCTATTGAACTGACTTCAGCGTTAGTGTCGGGTGAACATGCTTTTCTTTGAAAGGCTCTTATCGTTTTGGACGTTACTGTATGAGAGAGTTAAAGTTAAACCACTTCAATTAGTCTGTGTTTTAATTTAAACTTAAAGTTGCTATAAATACATACTTTTGTTAAGGTGTTTGAACATTTAATATTTCTTGGATGAATTGAAAAATACATGCTTTTTTTTTTTTTTTTACCTGATAGAACATCACCCACGTTTAAGAGAATCAGGTCTCACGTGTGTAGAGCTGCAACCGTTAACTGATTAATCGATTGGTAATCGACCACTCAATCAATAACCAACTATTTTGATAATCGATTAATCGGAAAAAAAGTCAAAATTCTCTGATTTCAGCTTCTTAAATGTGAATATTTCCTGGTTTCTTTGCTCCTCCATGACAAAACATCATCTTGGGTTTTTTTGGGAAACACGATCAACAATTTTCTCCTTTTCATGGACCAAACAACAAAGAAAATAATGGACAGATCAATCGCTCATATAAAAATAATCGTTACTCGCAACTATTACGCATTTGTCAGGCAAACGAGAACGACGCGCGTATTTTAGGATTGCGAGACAAACAGCCGCCTGCCCCTCTTCCGCAGGTGTGCTCCTCCTGGGCGACGCGTACAACATGAGGCATCCTCTGACGGGCGGAGGGATGAGCGTCGCCCTCAACGACGTTCGCATCTGGAGGAGTCTGCTCGACAACATCCCCGACCTGTACGACGACACAGCCATGCTGCAGGTGAACAGATGGAACAACCCCACCTCCTCAGTTATTCGGCGCGATGTCATGACACTTATCGTTCAAACACACGTTACGTGAGACTGTGCACAGTGCCTGCAGGGGAGGATGTTTCCTGCAACTTAATTGCGAATGACAGCAAGTGGAAACTATATTTACATTAGCTCTTGCATCACCTTCTCCCTGTATCCCTCTCAGCAGTACAGTAGGTGAGAGACTGCGGACCAGTGTGCAATATTAAACCCTGCTGTACCCCCCCCTCTTTCTTCTTCTCTAAAGGCAAAGAAAAAATTCCACTGGGAACGCAAGTCATCCCACTCTTTCGTGGTGAACGTGTTGGCCCAGGCCCTGTACGAGCTGTTCGCCGCCACTGACAGTGAGTCCCTGCACGGCACCAGTGGCCTGAAATCATTTCAACAACAGGTAGCGGTCGTTCCGATTTCCCGCCGTGTTTTCACGAGGTTGTTTTTTTGGTGTGAATTAGATTCTCTGCACGAGCTGAGGAAAGCCTGCTTCCAGTACTTCAAGCTTGGTGGAGAGTGCATCGCCGGACCCATCGGACTTCTGTCGGTGTAAGTTTGAAATAATGTCCCGCCGCACCTCCACAACAGATTAGTAGAGAAAGCAGCCTTAGAAGGAAATGTTGTACATTTTCAACGTTAAATCCGTCTAGATCTATGAAGAACGTTATGCTCTTGTAAACAACTGTGTGCTGTAGACCTACAACCCTTATTCTTTGCATAAAAAACAATAACAGCACAGAACAATTGACTGGAATCAACAATCAATTAAAATGAACATAAATACTGAACTCGGTACCTGCAGGAATTCTGAGGACAAGTGGCAATTTGTGTAAAAATCTGCTGAAGTAGTCAAGTCGGGTGTTTGCATGGATTTTGGATGTAATCTAAGAATTCGCATGAATGATTCGCGCCGCGTGTCGATGTGAACGCATCTGTACAGGTCTTTCAATCTGCTTATGAGGAAGTCAAGAAATATTTTCGGTTTGTAATGAGTCTGAGAAAATTAAGACTGTGGCGGTGCCGGCGCCGTCTAGTCAATGTGTGGGAAGACACTGAAATAAGGGAATAGTTTGGCATGTTGGGAATTAGTCTATTAATTTTCTATTAGCTAAGAGTAAGCTCGGAGAAATGCCACTTTCATATCCATTCCACAGCCGACAGCTGGCTAGTTCAGCACAAGCTTAAAGGATCTAGGCGCCAACTAACTAGACCTCATTTGTTTAGTCCTCACAAAAACTAATGTGTATTAGAAAAATTTGAAGTATAGTAATATAGGGGTTCTTGTCTGGAGGGCAAGGAGCTATGAACAGCAAAAGCGAGTTGGCTGCAAGATGTCAATCAGTTTCTTCAGATATAAACAAGAAAAGAATTCAATCAACAACACGCCTATTCATTTCCTTCTGTCTCCTTTTACCAGGCTGACACCTAAACCCATGACCCTCATCGGACACTTCTTCGCCGTGGCTCTGTACGCCATCTACGTCAACTTCAGGTCCGAGTCCTGGAGCACCAAACCTCGAGCCTTCTTCAAGAGCGGAGCCATCCTGTACCGGGCCTGCACGGTCATGTTTCCTCTCATCTACTCTGAACTCAAGTACCTCGTGTACTGAAGAAAAAAAAAGAGAAGAGAGGATCTAGACTCACGTAGGTCTCGACAAATCTACGGCTTATAGCTGGAAACAAAACTCGATTGCCTTTCCTGCTGAAAAGAAAAAGAGGCACTCACACTTCTCACACCAGGATTTTTTTTTTGCTACTGAGGATGTTCCACAAAAGTGCCGCTGCCTTACTGACGCCCTCATCGTCTCACTGTCCGCCCCGACGCCTTGTTCCGAGTTTGGACATGTCATGCCGCGTGTTTGTGTTTCGCCCCCCCTATGCTCGATGGTCGCGCCACACTGTGCATTAACGCTGAATATTCAGTTCCATGTGGAATTATATTCCTGCCAAACCGAATCCCCACGTGGAACACGGCAGCCGAGTTGCATAATTCTGCAAAAGGCCCTCGTTTTTTCTGCTGTGTCTTTGTGTGTATTTAATATTGGGATCAATCACTGATTATATATATATATATATATATATATATATATATATATATATATATATATATATATATATATATATATATATATATATATATTTTGAATACAAGAATGCCTCATGATGAGATGACATTAAATAGAAAGCTGTTTTCATTGTATTTCACACAACAATCTTCTGTTTTATCAATATGTTTCCAGCATTGAGCAAACGGCCCTGCAGCACTTCTTGTGTTTGTCAAACACATTCCTTCCTGTAATGGTGGTTGCCTTTTTAAAGACTTTTTTTGCGAAATGTGACGGAATCTGAGAAGGATCCTCTGCGCTGGATGTCCGCAAGTTTGGATTTGACCCGGAGCAGAGTCTCAGAAGGGACGATGCTCACGTCAGCGGATGACGCTCGCGTGATGTCTTTTCATTCTCCTGAGCCGACGAGAGACGAGGAGCTCCCGCAGTGCAGACCACCGCAGTCGCACTGCTTACTGTGTTTACCTGTGCCTGTTTTGTTGATTGGCCATTAAATAAATCACACGTGACACACTGCGGATTCATGTTTTCAGTTTACCGCTATTAACAGCACATTTCTCTCTGGAGGATTAAGTCGAATGATATTTTTTTTTAGTAATTAAACAACGTTAAGCATTGACTGAACTGCTGGGACTGTAAAGGAACATACCAAATGACGTTTTTTAGCTGCATTTACAAATACGACCTCTAGATGGCGCTCACTCACAGCTAAAGGAGCAGTGCACCACCTGCCTACAACAGTTAACTGTCTCAATAAGGTGGATTGAATTACTCTGCTGCGCTTTTGCGTTGAAGTCCGGGAGAATTTATGGTTGAACATGATCAGTCTAAATTCTGCAGCTTCATCTATCACGGCTGGTTTTAACAGGACACATTGGTAGAACTACTGATGTTGAAGTTTCCTTTTTTTGTTTTCAGCAATAATCTAGTGAGGGTGACAGTCAGCGATGAGAGCAGGTTCAAAAAGACACAGAAATGTCGGCTGATCAGCTGTAAATGCAGATCAGAATCCAATTTGTTGTCTAAGAGAAATCTAAGAGGTCAAACTTTTATTTTTATCTCACGCTTTTCTTCCTAGTAAAACCTGGCACCTACTGTACAATACCCACAATGCAAGAGCCACTGTCCCTTGAGAAGTCTATTTCTTTCATACTCCACACATTACCCCTTTTTCTTACGTTTCAAACCTTGTGGTCTTCAGCCCCAGCTGATGCCGACACCAGTGACATCATTTAAAGACAATAGTCATTAATACATTTGCATATTTTAATGTTTAAGCATATCAACTTGCGTTTGCCTTTCATATTCCATGTCACGATGAGTTAAGTCTGCTTAAAAATTCCATAACGTTCTCTGGGACTTCAACTGAATAATCATAAATGTGTGAACGGTCTCCGTTTAAGAATGAGATTAAATCCAAGTTTAGATGCAGCAGCAGGGACTCAACAGTTCAATGATTCATTCATTAATTGGCTAAAAGATTTAATGTATTCACTTTCTCCTTTAAGTTTGAGCTTTTAGAACTATTAAGTATTATTTAATAATCAACTCTGAATACCTACAACTCCTCGACTACACTGTTCTGACGGCCGACTGTTCCGACTCCCTTTGTCGCGACCTGAGAGATTAGAAGAAAAAAACACACCATCAAATTCAGTCATATCCCAGGTTACAACAATTAATTCAGCTTTATTGTTATTTATACAGCACTGATACATTGTATTCTGGTGAAATAATTGGAAGAATTATCCATATTATTCTTTGTGACTCTCCACAAGGACACGAATACTGGTGTGGAAGACCAGAAGGGGGGAGGGGGGGGGTTAGAGAAGAGAGCCCCTCGGAGGAGGAGGGTTATGCAAATGTACACACTTCCCCTTCGCCCGCCGTCATCCACCGGTCAGAGGTCGGTCTAGCCCCACACCTACCTGCCTGCACTGACACCTACTGAGACTCACCTGACGGCCACATGACAACCCCACCCCTTCCCCCCTCAGAGTAAACCTCCTTTACACACACGCAGCATTAGGGCAAACCCTTATTGATATTGGTAGCAGCAAGCTTTTCTACTAACAGTTAACATCTTAATGATCTAAACAAAAGAAAAGGTACTGTACAGCTACTGCTAAGAGAATCTAAGAACCTGTTTTTTTTTTTTATGCTTTTACACCAGATTAAAGTGCTAGAAGCAAACCCACCAATCCACACTTTTATTATTATATATATATATATTTATATAGCATTAAGTATTTATATATATATATATATGTCGGAAACAAATCTACTATTTTAACATTAATTTACAAGGTAATATACATTATATTGTAACAGCTGAAATATCAGCACAAAAAAAATCGATCACTGTCACACTTAACAGCAAAAAAATATACATGATTATATAGATCCATATATAATCATATATACCAATATATAATTGTCATATATGCATGTAAAACAGTTAAACCCACGTCTCAGGCTTTTCGAACGATACCCAGAAAAGCGAATTGTGTATCGAGACGTTTGAAAAGCTTTACAAGTTCCTCTCTCTGAAAGAGCGACGGGCGGCGACGGCAAAAGTGCCGCGACCCTGCGGGTATTTGAGGTCACAGGACAGTTATTTGCATATTCCACAAATCTATTGCAACACGTTTACTGTCTACGAACAGTACGGCGGGTAGTCCTGCGGGAGGCGCCGCCGTCGGCTGGACTCACACACGTACACCCACTGAACGGAACATTACGACGATGGGTGATCTCGGATTATAGCTGTGTGCTTTCAGACGGGTGTGCTAGGACGGTGAACGACAGGAGGACGACAACACGCACGACTCTACAAGTTTAGCCTCAGAAGACGACCCCAGACTGCACTGTACTGTAGAAAGACTACACCCTCCCTGTAAATATAACCTCTCTTCTCTGAGATGTGTCATCGTATCCTGCTGCTGATGCGTTTCTGTATACTGGTGTTTTACCATGTCGCAACTTTACTTTGACACTCCGCCATCACCAAGAGCAATGGAATGTGATTGACTTTTGCCTCCATTTCCCCCCCTCCCCCTTTCTAACTGGGTCTCTCTCCATCAAGGCTGATAGCACAGTGAGTAACATCCTACAGTATGAACAAAACTCTAGGGGGGGTTGTGAGAGGGTGACCCGCGGGACTCCTTGAGGGTTCTGTAAAGTTCGGGTACACAATCTGTAGCAGTGGGGTAGTTCTCTCGTGTCGCAGTCGTCCCAAACCTCAGCGGCCATCATCTTCACCGCCTCTCGGGGGGAAAGGAGGAGCTCCGATTCGGCTCTTTCCTCCCTCAAGGCCCGGTGATCATTTCCCATGTCGCCCTCTCTCCTCATCTCTTACGATACAACCTCATCTTACGGTTCCTTCTTCATCATCGTCGTCGTCGTCGTCATTGCTCAACACACACATACCCCCCACCCCCCCTGCTCTGCAAAGAGACGCTGCACAAGGCTGTAACAAGATACACACAAAGGTAATTTTTCACAAAGAAAAAAAAGCTCCGTAATAACTGCAGTAGTAACGCACAACAAGCATCCGATAGCTGGCTGGCTTTTCCGGCCTGGGGAGCCTCCCGGTGATGTGCAGTTAGGTTTGGGACGTTGCCATTGTTCTAAAGGAGGAGAAAACTCCTCACTTTGCCCTTTGCAGGACTTTTTTTTTTCTCTCTCTCTCTCTCCCTGTGACGCACCGTCTCGTTATTCAAAAGCCCAGATCTCTATGTCCTGCACATAGAAATCCTCCTTTTTGGACAGCATGGGGTTCCCAAATGTTTTACAGGAGTGACTTCTTCCGTGGTACAGGTCTCCGTCCAGCCACAGGCCAAACTCACCGCTGGGAGAGAAGAAGACAAGTTAGATCAGATATAAAAAAGAAAGAAAATAGAAAAAAAAGGGAAAACAGTTATTTTTTATTTAGCTTTCCAACTAATGAAGTCTCATTTTAACTTTCACACTTTTTCTTTTCCCCCTTCTGGGCTCCATAATCATAGATAAATTATTTCCACATATGATCAGAAAAAAACTTTTGTACCGAATCACTACTCACCTTCCTCCACCAAATGCTAAGGAGTCCATATCTCCCTTGATGAAGAACATGTTATCACCTGTCCATTTGTACACCTATTGCACACACACACACACACACACACAAAAACATGCATTAGAAAATACTGCATGACATTCAATTGTTCATATAATCCGTTATTCTCGCTCCAATCGTCTTTATCATGATGAGAGCTGAGAGAAGCCATGTTTTTACCTCAGTGGGAGGTTCCAGATTGAACATCCGATACATCGGCTTCAACGTTCAGACGCGACAGAAGGAAAAGCTGCTACGCCCTCTCTGATACATCAATGTGCCAGTTCTTTGACGGAGGTCTTCAGACATTAATGAGCACAGCAGGCTTGTGACTGTGACGTCTTTCAAACTTATTATTGTTCCTGTTGGTAGTACGACGAGAAAATCGCACCACGAACAGACGCGGCTCCTTTTGTTGCTTTCAGCCCTTTTCATCTGAAGAGACCTTTTGCTTCAAGTGTGAACACAAGTTGTGGGTCATGAAATCTAAACAATAAGCCTGAAGCTCTCTAGAGCTGATTTTATTTCTGAGTGGGTTTGTCACTGCAGGAGACAATTCAAGTAATCATTTGACCCAGTGTTACATAAAAAAACATTGATTAGTGCATCTTATATTTCTTATATAAGAAACATTCACAAGTTCTGATGTCTTCTTATCATAAACTATACCGCAGACTTAAAAACCCCCCAGAACAGCTAATTCCGATGTCCACAATTAAAATGAATCAGGGACAATGGAATTTGAGCTTTAAATTGCAGAGGGCACTCACCTCAAACTCTGGATTGAAGGTGAAGAGGAAAGTTTCTCCTGTGCCATAAAAGCCATCGCTGACTTTAAAGGGCTCGGACGCCAATGCACCAAACACCTGCAGACACAAGAGCAACAGCTGATTGCACAGAACTTTTATCAGAAAACAATAAGTGCTATCGAATTCAGAAGTTGCATATTACCCTGCCACAGAGTTTTGTGTTGAACCTGTAGCTTACCTGGCCGTCGCTGTCCTTTATCACCATGAGCACTGGGGTGTCCTGGCCCTGCATGGCTCTGTAAAGCGACTTAATGCTCATGCCATGCTTTGATGTGCCAAAGGCCAGCGTCCATGGGTACCCAATGGTCCGTGGTGGGAGATTCCTGGCAAGCTGTTGGGGGAATGATGGAGGAAGAAGAAAAAAAAAGAAGAAGAGAGAGAAGGGAATGAAAAGACCAAAAGGCCAGAGCCACCAATGCTCAATTACATCTGCAGTGACCTTTTAACGCCGTCTGGCGTTTAAAGAAGAGTAACAGGGCTCTGAACACACAGAGCAGCCACAGGAGAGAGCGAGGTCCAGACCGCTGCCCCTGCCGCCGCCGAGACTGAGGGATTAACAGCGGCCGGGGAGATAAAAGCCTGAAGTCGCTGGAGGAGCAGAACAGCAGCGTATGCGACATTTTAATGGACGGATAAAACAGACAACGACTAAAACGTGGAATTAAAGGGACAACTTTTTTGCTGTATGACACCAAAAGGCCTCTAAACGCTTTACTCGCGCTCCCCAATAATTCACCAGTCCCCTTTTGTTCTTTTGTCGTTGGTTCAGCACATCCTCCAGCGGTGGAGCCGAAGAGCGGGAAACCACGTATTGGCAATCTATTGGTCAATATGCCAACTGGGACTCATTTGGAGCTGTGTTTGTACGTACTTACACGCAAAAGCACACACGCGCAAACGCAAACACACACACACACACACACACACACACACACACACACACACACACACACACACACACACACACACACACACACACACACACACACACACACACACACACACACACACACACACACACACACACACACACACACACACACACCTCGACCAACAACAAAAGGTCGGCGAGTCAAGAATGTTTGTTATGATGTTTCCTCCTGTGCATCTCACAGGCGTAATTTAGCAGTTTTCCCCCCTCCTTTGATTATTTATGAGACTTTATGCTGGTGTTGTTTTTAATTAAATTAACTTACCATTCCATATCCACTTTAAATAATTCAGCACATAATGAATCAAAGGTTTATGTACACGCGCTCTCGCTGTAATCATGAATCATAAATTAAAGGCACAAGTTGTTTTCTGTAATTCAGCGGAGAACAACCTTCCGTTCCAACCGCACACTTTATTGCTTTCTGCTCCTGATGAAAGACGTTATCAGGTCACCTACTTGCTGAATACTCTCGTCTATGAATACTATTCTCTCTGCTGAACGCATTGCTACACCATTTGCCAATTAATTTTCTGAAAAGCAGATGGGCACTGTAGTGTAGTTTTTATCAAACATTACTCAACAAGAGTGGATTGTGTATTTGTTGGAGAACTACTTTCAGCAGAGGGTGAATACGTATTAATACAGTACAAGTACTGTTTATAAATACATGTCACCCTGTGTGACTAATTGTTTTCAATCATTTTTTTAAAGCGCTGGAGAGAAACAAGCCACATCAGCCTTTGGATTCACACAGATACTTATTAATAGGATAAGTTCATTGTTGTAATTGTTACTCTGAAACTTAAGAAAAGAGCTGCAAATAGACAAAACACAAGAATATTTGACAACACATGCGCAGCATTTAGAAAAAGTAGATGCTGCGAATGTTTTGTCAAATTGATGAAGATGTTTTCTTAATTTGCTTGTGTTTTGTCTATTTGCATGTGTTTCCTCAAGTCGCAGTGCTGTGAGCTCTGAGGGCCACCGTACTTCGTCATGTGTGTAATGTTTCATCCGAACAGGTTCTCTACAAACAACAGCCTCTCTACCTTCTCTATCTGGGCGGCCTCCAGGAGGTCGCTGGGTTCTCTGAGGTTGGGTTTGAACGTCTCCGGCTCCAGGTCCGTCTTGATGGACGTGCCATGCTTGGAGTTCACCTCCTCCTTGGTGGTGATCTACGAGTGCAAATAAAAGTCAGATATGCAAGTGTGAAGAGCTAAAACGATGTGGTGTAACTTAACACTTCCAGAGGGCAATGGTACCGGATGGGTTCAATTACAGCTGGTGTCATCAATCTACATTATATATATATTATTATTATTATATATTTATATAACAATACTCACACAACGGGTAAAGCTAGTCAGGTTATCTACAGCAGTAATCGCTTACAACCTGGGATAGGTTGATATTATTTCTACAGAGTGAGGCTGGATCTTTTTAAAAGGCATAAAGAGTTCAACCACACGAGGAGACGAGGCTTTAACCAGGAAGCCTAACCCTCAGCCACAAATATTAAAAATGTAACAGTTTGGAATCTAGCCCTTTTCCCGTTAAAATTACAAATGCCGTCGTTTGCTAGCAACACGCTGGGAAGCCAACAGCTGCATATCTTCCAGTCCCTCTCCGGTGCCAGGTGATTAGGACTGGTTTGGCAAGAAATGGGGTTTGCAGACAGAGACGCTGTCTGGGAGAGGTGAATGCAAAGTGAATAGGAAAATCAAGCCAATTAATAATTTGCACTCCACTGTTGGAGATTTTCTCTGACCAACGGACTGTTTGGGTTATTTATCTTTCTCGATAACGGGGGCCGATTGTGGAAACGCTTCGCCACCGGTGGCTGGGTCGCTCTCATGTTTCAGTCCTGGTTCAAATTGGACCCATCTGCATTGTTCTCAGAAAACATCACTCAACCTGTCAGGGGAGTCTAACTTCCATCCTCTCACTAACACACACATCTCTTCTTCCTTCAATACCCCGACCGCCTTTTGTTTGGTGCCACGCAAAAGCCACATTCTCTAAACAAGCTCATCAGTACATCAAAGATAATTTTCTTTTTAAGAAAAAGGGGGAATTTCCCACAGACATAACAATTTCTTTGTGACCTAAATAAAATAACTACATACAGCATGTGTCTCGTGAGCACAGACAACTATAATAACTAGCAAATAACCAGGCTGCTCCTTTGGTTTGACGCACCAAAAAAACATGTTGACAGCGGGTCTAAGAAGTAAAACCTGACACATGGAGATAAGGCCGGAGTCACGCGTGAACGTCGCGGCTCAAACAAGCCAACTTTTCTGTAATGAAATGATAAAAAATGAGTTCAAGTAAATTCCTAGGTTGTTATTCACAATTTAGCACGCACGGAAGTTTGGTAATCTACTCAAAGCAATGGGAAAATGTGTTTTTGAACGTTAAGTGTAAAGGAGACCATGTCGGTGCAGACAGCAGTAGGGAGGGACGGGACTGGTCAGGGCACCTGGAGTCGTTTGCAGAGCGAGCGCAGATCTTCGCTGTTTAGAGCATCGATCCGACGGTGGTACTCCGTCAGAGACACTACCTGGTTGTACAAAGACAGGAACAGGTGGAACATAAGGGCGAGGACACGGTGAGTTTTTCTGGAAGGAATTGTGGGAAGTCGTGCGACTTCCATTGAACGCAACACCCCTCACAGCGAGGCAGATATTTAAAAGGTTTGAATATACAAATTTGCCCAAAGAGGCCACTGTGCGGAGTTTGAGTAGAGGAAAGGAGGGTGTGCGGTATTTCAGAGCAACCAAGTCGTTTTGCATGTTTGTGTAAAATGTTTAATAGGACTGTCCTTCATGGTTGTTTACGGTAAAATGATCTACAAAACCTGCTGCTCTAACTAAACACCAGACTTCAGATTCAGGCCAATTATTTGGTGAGCATCCTTCACCGAGTTTGGACCAAGGGATGGAAGCATCACCGCCGGGAACAGCTACATTTTGAACCACTCGACCTCACTTCCCCCCAAAACGATATAAAGAGGTGAAATCCAAAAATGTTTCAACATCATCAACAACCAAAACAACAACAACAACAAGATAGCTACGGTCCAGCTGATGCACCACTACATCCATGAATGTGAAAACCACTCATCAGGAACTACAATCCAGCACATTGACCAACAGGCCAACAAAGTTACACCCCACGTGCCTCCAGCTGGGGGCACCTCGGTACATGTGCCCCCCCCGGACAAGCAGGTAAGCTAGCTAGCTAGCTAGCAGGGCTAGCCTGTAGCGCGGGAACACACTTTGTGTGAACTTCTACGTGGGGGCGGCTGCATGTTTAAAAAAAAACAAAAAAAAACTACCATCCACAGAAGTGGAAAAGTTCCAGAGGTGAAGAAAACACAGACACGGAGCCCAGAGGAGGATGAGGAGGAAGAGGAGGAGGAGGAGGAGGAAGAGGAGGAGCAACTCCGACCGACAACCAGTGGACACTTTCTGTTCAACATCACAGTCGCCGGACCGGACTGTCTGGACCGGCTAAAAAATAGGCTAGCAGGCTAGTTAGCTCGGCTAGCGAGGTAGCATAGCTTGCTAACAACAACAACAACAACAACAACAACAACAACAGCAGCAGCAGCAGCAGCGGAGAGATATCACATTCAAATAAACATGAACTCAGCACGCGTACACGTGTGTACTTCGGGGTCAGTCGTGTCTCCGGGTCCTTCGCCCTCCTAGAAAACATGTCTGGCTCGAAAGCTGGAAAGTCACATCACAGGTCGGTCCAGAGTTTCTCTCTCTCTCTCTGCCTCCCCGAGGACACGCAGCCGGCGTCGGTCGGTGTGTAGAGCACAGCCCCTTCCAGCCTGCTCGACTCAAATAGAAACGTGTTTTTCTGGTGGGACGTGGGGTCTCTCGTCTCCCAACACCCTATGGTTTGTGACATCGTTCGAAAACCAATAGCAACAGGGCGACGCGAGGTAGAGCGGCTTCCTATTGGTCAACACACGACGAGCCCCGCCCACAACCGACAGGAATTAAAGATACAGCCACACCACTAGCCCGTGGAGTCAAACAGTTCACATAAAATATGTTAATATAACAAATCATAAATATTAGGGGAGCTTGGATTTAATCTTAAAGTCTATTTGGTAAAAAATATAATATTATATATATATATAAATTAATTAATTTATTTATAAGTAAAACATCTATTTTGTCCATGAAAGCTCCATGGAGGTGTTGGTTGAAAGTCACAGCCGCCGCCGCAGCAGCTTCCTATTTGCTTATTCAAATGTAATGGATCCTGTGGACTCTGTGTTTGCCAGAAATCTGGAGACAAACAAATCAGTCCCTCTTTGTTTCCTACATCATTCATTTACATTATTTAAAAAAAAAATCCAGGCCATTGCACTTCCAACGCATCCTTTTCATTATCCACAGGCTAGTAAACAATCTTATTTGACCGAAACCCCTCCCGGCGCAGCGGCGTGCACTAATAGCGGTATAAATCTAGATGGACAACCCCCCCACGTCCACGCTTCCTAGTTGTACTTCCACATTCTGTCAATCTACAATAATGCAAAAATAAAAGCAGAAATTATCAACCCACGTCAGTGCCGCCACAACAACACGGGGAATTCATAACCAATTAAAATAGTTTTGATGCTCAGAGACTGCATTCACTGTGTATGTTGACCATTTTTTGGGGTGTTTAGCCTTTTGCCATTCAGCAAAAAAAAGAAGAAAAAAAGTTGCCAAATGCCAACCAACACCAGTGAAAGTCATACGTGTGATGGAAACTACAATACACTGACTAGGAAGGGTAAACAATTACACAAACATGCAAAACACTTTGGTTGGAAGCTCAGAGTAGCACATTTCCAAGCAAAGTAGGTGTTCACACAACTTATATGTGAGAGCAAGTGTACAAAAAAGAAAATGTCACTTTCAAATCAAGAAATATGCAGTGGTACACAGAAAAAAACAGACACAGAGGTACACGACTTGAAGACTTCACTGTTCTGATGTTTAAAACAAAAACAAGATCAGCACAATACACTTACACTTTGCACTGCATAATGGAAGCAAATCAACACAGTTATATAACATGTAACAATTAACTTAACAATACGCCACATAAGATTCTGGTTCCACAGGTTATGGATTAATCCATAGTGGAGAACTATACTTAATCCATGTCTGTGAGCCTCGAGACAACACAACACTGTAAGCAGGATGAGTGAGCAGTCTTTTTTTCTTTACTCTGCAGACCTTACCTCCCACTCCTTCACATTGAGGTCGGTGATGGGCTCGTCCTGGGCCACATCTGCTGACACCTCATTCTTCTTGACAACCATGAACCCAGGCTCTTGTCCCATTCCCCTGACCCCCTCACCGTACATGTCCGGGCTCCACTGCATGAAGAACACGTACAGGTGGTCTGACCTGTAGGTAGAGACACACGCAATGAGAGGTTCGCTTTCTAAATGCTCTAGATTTTGTAAAACAATCAAAAAAAAAACATCATCTGAGATTCATCATGCATTTATAAATAACACGTATGATGCACATGTAATATTAAGGCCTTCATCAAAGAATAAAAGACAACATTTTTACATCGTAACTTTGATATGAATAAGAATAAGAGTCATGTATAATACACTTTTTTTACAAAGTTATTAATTTGTTAATTGTGAAAAAAAAACCTAAATGTTGTGGGAATTACTTATATTTGATATGTTAAATAATTAGAGCTTCAAAAGTTAATTGATTAGTAATCGATTACTAAATTAATCACCAACTATTTTGATATTCGGTTCAAGTAGTTTTTATGGGGGGGAAATCAAAATTCTCTGATTTCAGCTTCTTAAATGTGAATATTTTCTGGTTTCTTTGCTCTTCTATGACAGTGAACTAAATATCTTTGGTGTGTGGACAAAACAAAACATCACCTCTGGGGGTTTGGGGAAACAAGATCGACATTTTTCACCATTTCATGACATTTTATGGACTCAACAATAATCGATTAATCGAGAATATAATCAACAGGTTAATCGATAATGAAAATAATCGTTAGTTGCAGCCCTATTAATAATTCTAAAAGCACAATGAGGAGGCTTCTCAACATCTGCAGACATTGAACAAGGTTCTTTTTACTGGTCTCCTCTCTTCTCACAACACTGAACTCTTACGGCTGCTATGCCTTTGGGTCTATTTCTGTCAACAAGTGTTCTGCAACACACGCCGTCAACTGCTGCAACTGTTGCTTTTAGCCTGGTGTCTAAGTTCTTCTTTGTATTGATCTAATACCATAGTTTGCTCTTCATTTCTAAAATAGCACCCTTTGCACTCAAAAAGAAATCTGGGTGGGTTGACTTACCCAGTTGACAACCACCAGCACACGACTTGCTTAGCAAGGCCGTACATGTTCGGCTCAGTGAAGCCAGACAAAGAGATATCCTGGGTATGTCCAACCTGCTTCGTAGTACTGGCCTCTCTAATAAATCTGCCTCTTAGCTGCTAAATGCTTCACTGTGTTCACCAGCTGTCTGCGGTTTGGTCTCGGGTGCAGGTAGCGTGCAGAGGATTTATCAGAGCTCGTCTGCCGAAAAAAAAAACAGCTGCTGCTAGAAATCAGGTTGATGGGAACGATGAGACCGAACCAAAACAGTTAGGATGTGCCCGTGAAACCAAAACAACGAGCTGACAGATGCTAAAAAAAAAAAACACCCCACGGAGCCTCGTCCCTTCCAACGGCATGTTTACATCACACCTAGTCATTTCCTCCGTTGTTACTGTGGAAATATTGATCTGGGCAGCTTAAATATGACACAGCGTCTGTGTCCTTATAAAAGGCAAGTCTAGTGGCAGTGATAAGAATAAATGTGTCTTGTTATCTCCAGTAGCGCTGCGACATTTAAATGTTGCCCCTCCCTCCAACTCTCCTGCTGACCAGTCATTCTAATCAACCCTGTAAGCTGTTTAGGTTATTATATGATGGATATCGTAGCAGCAGAACTCATGGAGAGTTGCAGGTGAACAGAAAGGGACAGCCTGTGTGTCACGCCCTGCTGCAGCTGGTCAACATGAAAGAGACGTGGCCGACGCAGCAGGCTGAGCTGTGTTCAGGGGTCATGGCTCATTCAATAACCTCTCTCTTTCTTCCCACACCACTGCTGCCAGGACACTTAAAGACACATCATGTGGGTCGCTACCCATCTAGGTCAAGTCGTGTTGGAAGGAAAACAACTTTGTGCCTTGCCCGTCTGAATAGCTTATGATCAATTCTCTCTCGCACCTCAGCCTTCATGCCAAATCAAGAGAATTAGTAGCGAAAATGTATGAGCCCCGACTTGTAATACTGATTTTAAATCTGCCGTGTCCCTGGGCTGACATCGCCGAGAGCAGCGGCGCATCACAGCATCACAAACTTGTTATTACCAGGTGGGGGAAATGCTGTTGCCAGGCAACGTGTGGATGAAAACAACAACGCTCTAATAGGCTTCAGACTGGCTGAAGTTCATCGTGAGCAATGAAGTGAAAGGGGGGGGATTTCAGTTTCATTAGTGCACTCAGGCACTCAACACATTGCATTACCAAAGAGGCATTTATGGCACCGTGACTAAATGGGAAAGGACACGCCTGTTTGTCAGATTCAAATGTGATTAGCAGCCAGAGGGATCAGCATGTGTGTTGCTGCTGCTGCAAAACTCATAGACACATGGACAGAAAACAGGAGAAGTGCAGGTCTGGTCAAATAATGGATCAGATTCCCCAAATGAGAGTATTTCCATTTCTGTCCCTTTGTCTTGAAATGTCGACTCTCAGCTGAAACCAGTGACTCTGCTATTTTAATTCAAACAGTAGATCTGTTTTTTTTAGAGTCTCTTCAAATTAAGCTATCAGTGCTATATTAATGAAAAAATAATTCACATAAATAAACGCGTTGCTCATCTCGGCGTGGCAGCACATATTTTCTTGTAAACGTGTCTGCATCCAGTGTGAAGCACTCTAATATAATTAGTTGCTGACTTGACAACTGTACATCCACACTGCGCTACGCCGCATCGTGTTAAAACACACAGGCGAGGCTATTTTCAGCTGGTGGGAAACATCACACATTTTCGGTGCTTTAGAAAAAAAGACAAGCTTAGGAGAGACTGCACATGGGCATAGGTGTGACCCAGCACAGGATTAGAGTGTGTGTGTGTGTGTGTGTGTGTGTGTGTGTGTGTGCGTGCATCTGCTGGCACTTCGCTGGCAAAGGCAGCACAGGGGGATGGGCAGAGGCCGCAGTGGGAGTCTGACCTGACAAAGAATGCGTATTTGATTGGTGTCAATTATCCCGTTCAAATAGCCTTCCTTATTATCAGGCACAGCACAGCGTTTTGCACAGAAGTGATTCACTTGTGTTCAAAAGCCTTGTGTGTTGGGTCAGCGAGGAGGCGGAGCGACTGCGGCACTTACCTTTCCTGCGGCACAGCAAACCAGTACTCATGCTTTTTGCCCTGCTGGGCGTACTGCTGCATGGAGGCGCTGGCGTTGGAAATAAACGTCTTCTTCATGGGCTTCCCCACTCGCAGACACAGGAACTTGTGAGAGCGGTGCTTCCGTGTCTCCGTGGACCCTGTAGCTGGGCAAAGGGAATAATCACATTGTCACAGAGGTAAAAAAAAAATATATATATGTATATATCAGCAATGACATCGCTTAACGGCTATGACGGCAAGACAAAACAGTTTTGAAAGAATAGTTTGACATTTTGGGAAATAAACGTATTCGCTTTCCAACTGAGAGCAGAGTGAGAAAACCGATACCGCGTTTATGTCTGTACAAATATCTGTCATCTAAAAGAAGAACACATCTTCTTGATCAACTGTGTATTGTCTGCACAATAATTCATACACGCAACCTAATTTTCCATTCTCTTCAGTTGACATTGGTCATTTTGTGGCAGGTTAATATAATAAATGGAGTAGCGTAATAACCGGCAGCGGCACAAAGACTTCTGCCCGTCGTACATTATCAGTCAGTCGCCAACTATGATGTCACAGACTCTGGAGGCTGGATGACATCACCGCGTCAGTGGCAACATACTCAACTGTCGCCCCCGCGGTCATGGCAACATGCATCTGGTCAGACGACACAGCTCGGAGGGACAAATCAATTTTTTTTTAATGTGCGTCAATTCCGTATTAATGCGGCATGTTTTTTTTAAAGTTGCTGCTGTTACTTGTGTGGGCTGCGCTAATGCGCGCGGAATAAAAGGGCAGCGCCTGCTGAGATGACTTTGAATTAGAGCTGCTTTTTGCAGTCTAGCTCTCTGTGTGACAATAATTGCCGGGGAGAAAATGGAAAATTACTCTCCCACCGTCTTCATCCGTTTATTGTTTGGGGGGGGAGAGAGATGCCTCTTTTGGAATCACAACTACGTGTCCAACTGTGAGTGAGTTATATTGACACACGAGTGAGTCAGTGAGTGTGACAGACTGTCGGATAAAAAGGCAATAAAAGTGCCAGTCAGATATTTTTTAGTAAGGATGTTTTAGGCCATTACTGTGATGACTAATTGCATATATTTTTTATTATTTATTTCGTTATTTCTTAAGAGTTAGAACAGTGTGTCACATCCAGGCAGCGTCTGGTTTAAGATGAGTAATCCATCACTGCTACTGTAATAGAGTTATGTTATCACTGTGTGGTAATTGAGTTTGGAACAGAGACTGGTTTAAAAAACTCCATGCTGGTGGACACTTTTTTTTTGTATTGAACAGGCCGCTGCTGTGCAGCCGGCGTTCGAGACAATAGTGTAAAATAAAGAGCGCTGTGATGGATGAGCTGCCACTTCAATTTGATGTTTATACCAAGAGCTGATTTTCAGACCACGAAAAAATGAATGAAAACCAAGTGGCTGCCAGGGGGATAATCAAAGAGCTAGTACTATCCATAGCGGTTCCCAATTAAAAGACTGGATCAGATAAACGGAAACATGCAAATACAGATATAACATCACCTCTGTAGTGAAGATAGATGATGCAGGTTTTAAAATAAATGTTCAGCAGGTAGATCTTTGTGTAGAATCACTGGTTGATGTAATGACTTTTTTCAACATACTGAAAACATTTCTTTTGAATGTATGAATCAGTAAAAAAAACAGTGCTAATGAATATACTACATCGTGCACGCATATGCCCCAGAGAAAAATGGGGATATAGGCGGGGAGACCATGTGAGGTTCTTTTGAAAACACACGTCGCGCTCAGTCTTAGAATCGGTTACCTGACAGGAAGAATGAAGGCTGGTTTGAGGGGAGTATTATCTGAATAAATCTTGGTCAAAAGATGTGAACGTTGATATAGATATGGAGTTCAAGACGCATTTTTAATAAGAAGAAAATCAAAGACAATATATTGATTAAACTGCTGGAAAAAATTTGGGAAGTAAAAGAAAAATCGGGGGTCAAACGCATTTCTGTGCCTTCTTCAATTTGGTGCAATATGTATTTCAAACTTTGCACATACATTTGATTTAATATGCTTTTTGAAAGTGTATATATATATAAATAACAATATTATTTATTTATTATATACATTAACCATGTCAGATATCTAATGTAGGATGGACCAAATGCTTGGCATGACCAGAAATGTAAAATAAACCATCTCACTAACTACTACCTGTAGTTGACAGGTTAAAACATCTATTAACCTTTTCATCTGGAACATATGAATGGAGACTGAGAAAGTTCAGGCTCTGTGCAATTTAGTATTTGTCTGGAGTCCACACGAAAATCAAAGCCAGAGAGTGTGAGCATGTGAATTAAATACCACTTCTCTGACAAGCTCTTTCAGAAGATGTTCTGATGTCGGGTTTAGTCGTCAATGTGTTTCCCCTTTGGCTCTCGAGGTGTGTTTGTGGCATTTTGGTGTTTGATAGGCTTTAGCTTATCGCCCGGAGGAGTGGCCCAGACCACCAGAGCCACAGATCAAAGAGCCGCATAAAGCCCCCACAAAGCTCCAGCAGGCTGATAACACCAGAGAGGCTGCCATCTCCCTTCGCCTTTATATTCCAATTACTAGCAGCGAGGCAGAGAGGAAACGGAAAGGTTATCACAAAACTACACGAGAGAAGTGGATCCTGACGCATCTTTCTGATACTTTTCTGAAGAACATGGATGTAGAGTTGCAGTGTCATCACCTGAAATGTCCTGTAGAAATGGGCTCTCTAACTCGTATTGAGAAAGTGTAGTTACCCTCAGCGGAGTTCAGCGCGTCGTCCTTTTGCGCCTCCTCCACTTTCTCCTCCTTGCCTTGTTGCATAGTGTCCGTTTTGGGGACTTCTCTCCCCTCGTTGGCATCCCCTGGTGGACTGGCTGAGTGAGAGGTGGCCTCTGTGGCACCACCAGTGGTGGCTGAGCTTTGGGACCCTGGGCGAGAGGAGCTTCTGCTGGGACCCTGGGCCTGGCTGGTGGTGCTGCTGGTAGTGGGTGTGCTTGGTGGCTTCTCTACACTGTGCTGTTTGGACCCCATGGGGGACTGGCTATCATTATCTGTGGCAGTGTCTCGTGGATTGTCCTCTGCTTTTACCAGGGGAGGCTCCTCCGGCTGGCTGACTGAGCCGCGGGCAGCGCCTGCGGCCTGGCTACCGCTGCCAGTGGCCTCCGCCTGTGCGACGGTTTGCACAGACTCCGTGGAGGCGCCAGAGGACTTGTCCAGGCGGAGGTCCTCATTAGACGCCTGCTCCTCCTCCCGGATGGGGGACAGCTCGGACTCGGTGAAGACGTCTTCGGAGATGGAGCCCTCAGTGCTGCGTGGGGCTGTGCTGCCGCTGTCATTGGCCCCTGGCTCCCTGAGGCGATGCTCCGGGTCCTTCTGCTGAGAGGGATGTCTCTCAGCTGGCAGAGGCTCCAGGTCACTGGAGGAACAGGAATGAGAGGCAATAAGACACATGCAGCTCCAGTAATCACTACTTTTCAGTTTTTTTGCCCTTGTTCGGAAAAATACAACATTATGTGTGCAAAGAATGCTTATACAACAAAGTAATGACAGTATGCGCTTCACATCTTAAGCAGGAAAATGCTCAATTTAGTATTAGACCAAACTATGAATATCCATATGGTGTTTGAATTCTGAATATTATCATATTTGGAATGGGGGAGATATCTAACATCTGTGTAAAAAAACCCCTGATCAGCTTGAGCTTGAGGGAGTTTGAAATATGTGTGTTCATCACGCACAAGGGGTTTAATGAAACACACTAGTTGAATAAATGGAAATTAAGGTTCCAGTGTTTTTGGAACTGGAGGCTATTTTTGACGGAAAAACCAAGAAAATGTATTACAATAAAAAAAAATTATTATTACAAATGAATTTTTTCAGGCACATGAAATCATCTAAATAATACAAAAACACACAACAAGATTAAACCTGATAATTCGGCAAAGCAAACGAGACCACTGTGGTGGACGTACATTACATAAGACTACACACGTTGCATTTTAAACAAAACTTGACTCAATAATTCATCGACAGAAAAGGGCTGCAACCTACAAATGACTCTCATAAAGAAAGTACATTGGCTGCTTTGATCTTCAGACCACAGAATCATGTCATAACTGTTTTTTCGCCCTCTATGGATATGAGCAGGTCTCGTGGTTTTTGGTTGAACTTCACTGTAAGACCTTTTGTTTCCAAAAATTTGCATTTATGTTTCCATTTTTTACGTGAAATGAATTGTTTATTTTGCGAATTCAAGTTCTCTATATTTGGTTGTATTTGTGTTTTCTTTTCATTTATAATTATTTATGATGACATTTATGGTTAAACTAAAATACCAAGCCTCAACAATTACATTTCTTCATCATAAAGGTTTGATAACATCTTAGGAATCATTGACAGATTAAAATATATACATCGGCCAATGTATCGCTATTGGAAATTGTACCACCTAATATCGGACACCCCTGAAAAATACATAAATACTCTGGCATGACTTGCATTACATGCCGTTTTAGATTCTTATTAGATTCTTAACAAATTAAGAATTTCTTCCTTCTCGAAAAACTCTAATGAGGTTGCATGTAAACAAAACAAAACTATCATAATTTGAACCACGACGCCGCACAGAATCAAATCCTGCAGGCACTCGTTGTTGTGCTGTGTGTTCAGAGAGAGAGAGAGAGAGAGAGAGAGAGAGATGGGAGACAGAAACAATGGATCGCAGCTGAGAAAGCATCTGGGCCCTGGCACAAAAAAGCACAAGGCATTTGCCAGCACAATAACGGCTCCACGCACGGGGCACCGCTCCAACCAGCTGAACGCAGCTCGGCCCCAGGACCTGCTACCGGCAGAAGACACGGAAAACAATGACTCCACGGGGTTTCTAATGATGCACCATATTTTGTTTTGGCGTTAATTTGAATTCAACAGCATTAAAAAAAAAAAAAAAAATTAAATAAAAACAACTCCGTGGGAGGAATCGTCTGAAGTGGCTGCTTCCTGCTGCACAAAGAGGTGAGCACGGAGAACGTAGGAGGGTGACGGCATCCTTCATTAACCCTGGTGTAATTGCCGTTTGCCTTTTTTTGGGGGATTTTGGTATGAAACTCTCGGTCGGTTGCTGATGCAATCTGATCAGGGGTGCAGCAAAGACGTACATCGATTACTGCAGGTTGCTGCGTTTCTGCGAGGGCAAGGGTGGGAGGAAGACACATGCAATTAAACTGTGGAAGAAGATATAATGTTTAACGATAAGAGTAAGAATTTATGAAGGAGTAAACGAGGGTCAGTGTCAGCTTTTATAGCGGCATGTTTTATACTTAAAATAATTACATGTGTAGTCCATTCGGGAGTCTTCTTCTTCTACCACAACAGTACTAGCTATGCTCTCTCTTACTCTGGGACGGCCTCTCTGATCTTGGGGTCGGTGATCTCCTTGTAGATGGCAGCAGACTGCACTTCCTCCAGAGGACACATGATGCCGTACTCCTCACACCCGTGGGCCTGCACCAGGGGGTCCATCCGGTGGGGGTCGAACATGATGTTGTTGGGCGTCACCAGCAACACCCCGCTCACCGCACCCTGACGACGATGACGACAACACAAGAAACGGAAAGGAATGGGGTCGGGGACAAAGAGAAACATCGGCGCTTTACATGAATAAATGAAATAACAGCTTATCATCCCCTTATCTACCACACGGGTTAATCAAAAGCACCTCGGTCACATAAAGGGCTGGAGGCCAAATCCATTTGCGACCACAAATGTCCTTGATCAAGTAGAAGTTATTGACCGGCAGCGCTGACCACTTCAGTGTTTTCATTTGGTAATAGGGAGTGAAGCAGCAGCTGTTCAATAGCATAGATCTCTGTGTGTGTGTTTGTGTCTTTCTAAGGTTGTGTGGACATATTTCGGTTCATAGGCAGATTTGTGAGGACATTTTTGGCTGGTGCTCACAACTTCAAAAGGCCTGTTGGAGGGTCAGGACTTGGTTTAGGTTATAATAAGTGTAATGGGCTGGGGCTAGGTATTTATTTGTGATGGTTAATGTTTGGTCTGGGCGATGAAACGATAAAGATAATAATTGCAAAGTCAAATCAAATCTCATCATTTATATCGTGATATATCGATATTGAACAATATGAAAAAAAAATACTGTGATATTATTTATTTCCAAAAATTGCCCTGGCCTAGTTAAGGTTAGGGTAAAGGGCTATTGAATGCGTTACGTCATCGTGTGTGTGTGTGTGTGTGTGTGTGTGTGTTTCAATGTAGGACGCCCTGGTAACTGGCTGCCTTCTTGCCTGATCTGAATCGTTTCTCACCAACAACCATGGCGCACACAAAATGTGGCCAGTGAGTGTGTTTTTATTTTTTCCTGTATTTTTTGTCATTATTGACGAAAGTTGTGGTAAAAGAAAGTAGTAAAAGAAAGAGTGCATTTCCTAAAACCTCATCTGATTTTGTCATCAGATTGGACTTTTACAAAAAAAGTTACATAATAAGATTCAATAGTCAGAATTTAGATAACTCAGTTTACGACACCTTGAGGAGCTGTAGATTGCCCGACATTAGGAACAACGTCTGAACAATATTAGCTATGGCTGCTTAGCCTAGTTCCGCAAAAGTGTTTCACTAAAGAAGGAAATAAAGTCAATCACCGGATACGACATACAAATGCATTTGCTGGATGATGCCGTTTGATGTTTCTGTATTACTGAGGAAAGAATTGTGGTCAGTTCAGAACACTTTGTCTACGCTGAAAACTGAACAGCTCCACTGAGGTTTACTGTGAAGCTTTGATCTCTAAGGATTCTGGAAATACATTCCGGGCAACACGCCTCTCACGACTCGATACACAAACGTTTCGACGGTAGCTCCGTAGTTGGCGGCTAATGATTTTGACTGCAGCCGTTGGTTCCGTTGCGCTGGTCAGTCTGTAAAATGGAACAGAGGCTACGTCTCGGGGGGGGGGGGGGGGGGGGGGGGGGGGGGTTCTGTATCTCACCTTCCCATCAGTGATGTACTTGCAGTTGATCTTGAGGAACTTCTCTGTGAGGGCCTCTTCCTCCTCGGAGGTGGATGACACCACCCTGGACTGGCGCAGGGACGAGAACACTGGAGGGTGAGCGCCTTCCGGTCTGGGCGCGCCATCAGAGTCCTGGAGGTAGAGTGGCGGGTGGGAAACAAGACAACTTTTTTTAGCGTGCATTTACACTGGCAACAAAACCGTACATTATATGGCTAAGAGTTGGGTGGAATTAATCATAAACTGACTAGACTTTACTCTGGTGCCTGCAAATGAATACATCCACACGGCTGCATGATGTCTAGCTCCGTGAATAGCCTTCAACCAAACAGACTAAATAATAAGCACTGTCGCACTGTGCAACTAATTTGCGTCTCATTTCATCAAACTAATGTGCGCGAGTAAATGTTTTATCTATATACGGACAGATATTTCCTGGCACAGCGGGACAATCGGGTTAAAAGGAGCCCGGTGATGAGCCAAATGAATACGCTTCCTTTGTGTGCCTGAGCGTCACCGTGGTAATTAGGTGAAAAAAAATTCACGGGAGAACGAAGCTTTAATTATTGTTTTAGTTTTTTGCCACAACCTGATGCCTATTGTCAGTGTGATTTTATTCAAGACTGACCGTGTCCTAGAGTCAAGGGAGGATTTGAATTGAAAACGCTTGAATGGACGGGTCGGGACGGGGCATGGTTGTCAAGAAACACAGGCAAAAATTGAGTGAAATGAGTAAAACCGTTTTAAGCCTCAAATTTTAGAAGCCCGGTTCTTGTCAATAATCAAATGTACAATAGCTAGATTATATTGTAATGTGTTGATAATGTCAATAAATAGCCCCAAATAATGTATAGTCATGAACAGATTATGAGACAACGGGCCCCTGGACACAGACACACATTTTGCATCTATACACAGTAGAGCCTTTCAGTATTCAACCCTTGATACTGACCAGCCAACTACCTATGACCCTCTGATCAGATGATTATGACTTTGATGATAACAATGTTGTTAAGAAGTGTTTATAGACATTCGTATAAGATGCAGATTGAAAAAAATACTAACATTTCCCTCCTGTTTTTCCTACAATCTGCTAGACGCCATACAGTCAAGAAGGAATTTTAATATATATTGACACATGCACTATGAAGCAATTCTTCACTGTGGTAAATACTGTGGTTACTGCAATCTGCCACAGATGGTGTGTGTGTGTGTGTGTGTGTGTGTGTGTGTGTGTGTGTGTGCTGGGCTGGAAACACGAGGTGTGGTGGGTTTCGGTGCGTCTTTCCAGCCGCCTGTTGCCATGCGATGTCTGAGCCACGGAGCGAGAGAGAGAGAGAGAGAGAGAGAGAGACTGACTCAAGTCTGTCTGAATAACTGTCCAACTGCCTCACTGGGGGGGACATTTCGTAAGACAGGCGGGAGAAGATGCGAAGAAGTGAGCGGAACGGTGCAACAGGGATGAGCGACAAGAAGGGAGTAGAAGCAAATCAAAAACACTGGTGGAGAAATTTAAAAAAAACAAGGAGATAAAGAGAGCTCACGGCGACTGATGTGAGGACAGAGAACAAAAGGGAAAAGGAGGACAGAGAGGAGTGTGTGGGAGTTAGCATTGAGGGAGGATTTGGAGCGGGAGGGGAGGGGCATCGAGAAGCCGATGGATGGAGTGGGAGCGGCGAAGAGCTACAGTAGCGGTGACGAGCTCCAGAGAAGAGCACCCGAGCCCATAACGACTGTCTGCCGTCCTCCGGACACCCGCCCCCGACACTTCCCCCCTCTCCGTCTCCCAGCACAGTCGACAAACAGCCTCCAGCTCCTGACCCACACCGACACAAGCAGCCCAGACACTGGCCGTCAGGGGAAGGCTGAGGGGGCCGGCCAATCTGTTACAGCCAAAACAAGCCTCTGTGAGAGAGAGGAGGAGGAAGGGACCTAAAAATGTTAAACTACGATAAGGGAGAGAGAGGGGGGGGGGGGGAGCAGAAAATAAAGTTTCAAGAGCGACAAAAATAAAAGAGCATATTTTCTGATGTGCGAGAGCATCTGCCGCTGATGAATTTGAGATCAGAGGCCCAGCTGTTGAAGACGAGGAGTGTGTGTAGGAATTTAACCAGGTCGTCATCCACTTCAACTGAACACTCCTCACCTACACTACTGCACTTCATCTCGCTACTTCCCCGGCGAGCCACTTCCCGGTGACTCATTCAAGCTGGCCCTCCTGCTCCAAGGTTGAATATGAAAAGAGCAGCCGCCTCTTTTCGCCCACAAAATAAAAGTTAACAATAGGTGTTGTTGTGTTCTCGATTATGAAGCGGTTTTAAAAGCCCAAACGGAATAGAAATGCACCATTAACATCGCAATCAGAGTACACATCCTCGAACCGATTCCATTAGGCTGAAGAGGGGTCGCTGAAACCTGTTCATGAACTGAGCAACACAAAAAACAAACGGATCAATATTGGACGCCCAGACAGAAGGAACGTGGAAACAACGGCCGCATTAAAGGTGACTTTAAAATCACTTTTTCAGTGTTTTGTACATAGATTTGTTTATCTGTGAGAAAAAGACCACCTTGTCGTTTTTTTGTGGGCCGGCTGAACCCTGAGATTCAGATTTATCTCCCAGTGTGATGTCACAGTTGGACTCTTTCGGGTGTAACCCCGCCTGCAATCTGATTCTCCACTTTTCTGCTGAAAGGGGCGTGACAGATAAAAGTATGAACCTGAATATGAGCATAATATGTCTCCTTAACATCACGTCCAACGTGAACAGTTGACCCATCTGAATGCTTTCAGTCAGAATGATAAAAAATGTATCGCGGCTAATGACAGGAACACACCTGGGCTGAAATAAACAGCTCCAGATGTCAAAACACGTCCACCCTCTTAGAGATGCACAGGGAACACTGTCTCACATTCCCTGTCATTAAGTATGTCACATTAGAGAAAAGGGGGTGTTATGTGTAATAACACCTATCACACGTCCCACACAGTTCACATGAGATAGGACTGTGAAGACACAACTCGCGGAGGATAATGATTTCTTTTGGGATGTCGCCGAACGTCTAGTTCGCTAAAAGCTAAAAACATTTCAAATGTATTTGTACTTTAATTTTTCTGTGCCGGGCCGTCGGCTGCTGAAATTAGAATTGCAAGATAAAGTTGGTCTGCTGAAATGGCTGCCAACGGTGGCGTACTGTCAAAAGATGATAATCTTATTCCTTTTGTCCTGCGTTTAATGTAAAATTCTTATTAAAAACTAGTTGGGGTGGTAAAACTTGTCTCTCGATAGTTTAAATCATAGCCCTTGTACTGTATCTGGGCTCATGGAGTTGGTGTGATGATCATTTCTAAACTCCAGTTTACAGTTAAAATATCCAACTTGGTTGTAAATAGTTGAAGGCGTTTCACCTCTCGTCCAAGAGACTCCTTCAGTTCTGACAGACTGGTGAGGAGACCCAGGTATTTGATTTTTGAAACCCTGTTCTCAATGATGAAGAAGGCAACAGAGTAAACACCTGGCTGTATTATTAGTAGGTAGGTTGTGTTTATGTTCTACTTCTCTCCCTAGTCCGACTGGCCATCAGAACGACCGGGGCAAATCCCAGAAGGCTGCATCAGACATTTTTCATGTGAATGTCTCTTTTCCCAGGCTGCTGCAATCTTTGCACTTCTAAAATCCTCCAATATCTGTCCAGTGTTTGTCTGTCAGCGTTTGGCGTCTCCACAGCATCCAATATTTTTTCCAGATGGGATAATAGTAAACTCGCCTGTGGCTTCATTATCCCCCCACCCCACCCACTATGTGAACCTCCAACTTCCCCCCAGATTTCCGCACTGCAAAACCGAACAGGTAAGGCGAGGTTAGGTGAGGTGACCGGAGCGAAAAAGTCCCATGATGAAGACAAACAGACTTTATATTTGACCTCGCCTGAGGTGATCCACGGCTCGGTGTCCTGAAGGGACCAGGTCCCATTCGGAGGAGTCTTGGAAACAGGATCTTTTCAGTGTGTGTGTGTGTGTGTGTGACATCAAAGAGAGAGAAAGAGCAGAGTGCAGCGTGGTGAAATGACGACTGCACTGAAATCCAAAAGATGAAAGAGCTGCTGTGCTGGACTGTGTGTTCTCTGCTGGGGGGGGTGAGGGATGAGAGAGAGGTGCAGGGAGGACAGCATCACAGTAATGTGTCGTGGTAAAGCTAACACGAGTGCCGGGGACAGGAGACGGGTGTAACGGTGTGAGATGACAGCTGCGGTGGGGCTATACACAAATCAATATCCTTTTAGTTCCCAACCAATATTTCTCTACTCAGAAACACTGTTAAAAGCAGACAAGGAAAAATGTCCAGTGCAACATGGCTGTGTCCAGGGCTGTAGTAAGGACAAAGCGATATGTTGTACGTGTGAAGGATAATATAGATATGGGCCTAAACCATCCGATATTTCTTGAGAAATTCTGGCAAATTTCAATTTTAAATGTGCTTCTTAGGATTAACAAGGGTTTCAGAGAGGACGTCTTCAGGTGCCACCCGGCTGTGACCTTGACAGTGACACACGGTGCAATCGAAAAAATCAATCCACAGCTCCACCATGTGGGCATGGTCGCGTTCTGCAAGAGGGAGCACACAATGGTTGTGATTCATCAGACCGCTGAGGCCACACAACTCCTCAGAGTACAGTCTGTGACGTTTGTTCGCGTCCCAGACCCACGGCGACACACCGGTGAGCCGACCATGAGATTCCAGACAGAATGTAATGAAGGTTTTTTTAAGGTGCGGGGTGTTATTAGATGAAACCATGTTCATCTGTGTGAGATCATCATCATAAATGTGACCACGTGGCACCAGATATAAAGTTAATTCACACTGAATCCACTACTCATTTTAGATCACACCTCAGTGGATGGGAGGGAAGAAGGAAAGAAGGATGGAGAAAGAGGTGCCAAAAAAAGGAAGAGAGACATAGAAGGTCACAGTAGTTGTAGCTGTGCCACCACGGTGAGTAAGCGAGTGTGTGTGCATGTGTGTGTGTGTGTGTGTGTGTGTGTGTGTGAGACCACGAGAAAGGTCTGCATAGGACAAAGAGGACGCGTCTGCCCACACAGATGACCAGAGAGCAAGTAGGCCAGTGAGCCGGTGGCTGCCAAATAAGCCAACGACAGCAAGAATGCCAGCCGGAAAGTCAGCTAGCTATCCATGCATACACACAAACACACATGCGCGCACGCGCACGCACAGTCAGACAGCCAGCCAATGATCCACGCCTGCAAGATGTGTTACTTTTTGCTGCCAATACCAGCAGGCCAGCAGGCAGAGCGGGTGCATGAAAACACTCCGGAGCTGCCTTATCTGCCCTTTTAGCTCCATCACAGAAACAGTGAGACAAAAATAAAAAAACACAACAACAACAACTTTTACCTCCTGAGGCGTGGGCCTTAAAGCACATGATGGATTCATGTTTTTAACAGGTGATTCTCTATACGCTTTGTTTTTGATTTGACACTTCTTTTCAAATGAGCCCTTCCCTGCTGCTTGCTGAAAATGGACATTTAAGGCTAATGATGAAGTAGGAGACACACGCACAATCTATCAATGCTTAATCCAGCTTAACGCGTTACAGACCAGTGTACAAACGACCTATTCCAATGGTGTCAACTAGACACTAAGTCCCTGGAGGTGTCTGCGCAATGTGATGAATGTTGTTCACGTGGTCACTTTTGAAAGAGGAAATAACACATTCTTCCTCTTTCCAATGCCAAACTCATTAAACCCAGAGGTTGTGCCACTACAGGCTCACTATGACCAGTGACAACATAAAGGTTTCTGCTCAATTAAAGGCCCAGTGGAGGATTTAGGGGGATTTATCTGCAGATGTTGAATATTCATAAATATCTTTTGATTTGTGTCACCTGAAACTAAGAATTATTTTTCTGTTACCTTAGAATGATGAGGCCTTTATATCTAAATCAAGAAAAATTATAATAATACAATGATTATGGCATTATCAAAATATTTGACATATTTGCTGAAGATCAATTTATCGATTAATAATAATAATCGACTACTTCCGTTTACCGTTAACCTCGATTATCCCGTGGACTTGTTCCGCCACCCTGCGGCTTGAAACAATCGGGTTTTGCTATCAAGAACAAACATTTTTAGATTTTCATCATGTTCTTTTTGCTTTTCTTTTTAGTGAAACTAAAGCCTTTACAAACAAATACATATGTTTTCAGCTTTGATGAAAATGAATAACGGTAATACTCAGTAGTGCAAAAAACATCTTATGCTTAATGGCTTTGATTATTTGTCAGGCTATTTAAACAGCTAATGGGCTTTTCAAACATCTGGTGCTCCAGGACATTGGACTCTTTAAAAAAAAAAAAATCAGAAACGAAAAAGAGAAGCTGTTTCTCTTTAGAGCACTCGTCTTGATCAGGGTTATAGTAGCTATTCGCTGCTCGAAACTGCTATTACTTTACACCCCCAGAGCCGTTTATGTGGATAATATCCTCCTAAAAGACGAGTGTGCCGCGCGCCAAAATTGGCCTGTAATTAAAAGATGCTGGGGATTCTGGAGGAGAGGAAAAAAGAACTAAATAAAGAGACGCAGAGTGAGTTATTAAGGTTCTTCCTGTGGTTTTTAAAACTCAAACGGCACCTGGATGCCGCCTCCTTCTATACGAATATCAAGGAACACAAACAAAAGAAGAGCGAGAAAGGAGTGACAGTAATGTGCAGAGTTGACAGACAGACACACGCACTTTCAAGCACAGACAGGCGAACACACGGACACACACACACACACACACACACACACACACACACACACACACACACACACACACACACACACTCGCCGCCTCCACAAACACATACAGAGTTGACACATCGGGTGAGGTAATGTTCCCTCCCTTCTGCCTTCCAAGCACACTTCCTCTGCCTGGAATAATTGCTGCCTGGCTGCCTGTTTGGGAGAGCAGGCAGCTCCCTTCATTAGTTGCTCTAAATATCAAGACACGGCAACACTTTTAAAGGCTTAATTTCTCCGCAGTCACAGCATCCCCCCCTCTCTGATCCTCCCTGTCGAGAGCCGCCGAATATGCCCCTGTTCTCACAGGCATGACCTAAATAGATAAGTGGTAAGTTGAACGGGCGCCTTTCTTCCGGCAACCGTGGAGAAATTAACGGACAGAGATTAGACGAAAGGGGGAAGAAATGAAAATAAATAACGCTTGTGGTGGGAGGGCTGTCGAAACGCGAGTGGAGGAGCAGCTGCCGCGAGAGTGATGGAAAGGGAGAGACAGCGGTATCCATTTTCTCACAAAGGCGGCCAAACAAGACATCCGTTTCCATGGAGACCAGCAAAAAAAAAAAAAGGTCATATTTCTTAAGGGACCACTGTGGTGCTTAATGATCAGCTCATTCAGGTGCTAGAGAGACGCAGCACCTGAGGGAGACGGCTCGTACTTCTTCTGCTCCTGGAGCTGTGAGGACAGGATGTGTGTGTGTGCACCAGACTGGAAGTCGGCTCGGACACAGAAAACGTGCAGCCAACCTCCAGCTCGTCTCCCTTTCTCATGCTACACTGGGGACGCCGGGAGGGACACATGGGGAACATTGCCATGTCATGTCAAAACCAAAAAAGATGACACCAGAATTAAAGGCATATCTCAGATTTCTACTTTAGTATTAACCCGAGATTATCACACACATGTTTTCGTGTGCCAAAATGTTTTCACTGGAGGTGGTCAGATAAACTACAATAATGTATCAAACTAAAAGTGCAGACTGCTGCTAATTAGGTAAGATTTTCTTTATCCAATATTCTATTTAACATATAACATCTAATGCACTTTCCTCTGTAAAACGTTCTCGCAATTTCACACGTCAGCAATATGAAGCAGCCATATTAATGGACAGAGCACAGAGAAGGTTAAGGTCATCTTCATCATACTGTAATGTAACGCAATGTAACGTAATGTAGCATTGCGTAATTTAATGTATAGTAGCATAATGTAAAATAGTGTAAGGTTACGTTAACTAGCATAACGTAACATTGCCTAAATTGGCTTATAGGAAACTTGGAAGTGTAAGATTTTCATCCTAGATATAATTTGTATGTACTATACACTATTCATTTTGCTGCAGTTTGAATTTATTGTTGAAAATATCTGTATTCTAGATAGATTAGTATTTAGACAGTATAATATCACAAGAGTTTCCAGTGTCTTCACTATCTACCCATTGAAGCCCACAAGGGAAAAGGCCCCTTGACCTTGTCACACACATTTTTTGTGGTTGTTGCGTGATTTTATCTCCTTCTCAGAATTTCACTGAAACTAAACCTAGATATTAGTCTCACAAGGACCACCTCCATTACGCAACACACAAACAAGATGGTCTTTGTTAAAAAAGTAACACACACGTCTTGTGCACACTACACACGTGCGTTACTTCTCGTCCTGACCTTGGGAAATACAAGGCAGGTTTTATTAGCACCTCTTACCATCTTCTGTGTCCTTGACGGCGTGACACATCACCCTGGATGTTTATTTTTAGGATGACAATGAAACGTAACAGCAATGGCCGGAGGATAAATTTGTGCTTGTGTACACGCGGTACACAGAGACACACACACTGTATTCCTGTTTGTGTGTGTCTGTGTGTGTGTGTCAGGATGCACTGCATGTGAGCCACTGTGCAATCAAGGTCTAACCGCTACAGTACATCTGCCTGCAGGGTCTTAATTAATGACCAGCAAGTGGCAGATTCGTGGGAAAATTGGTCTTTGGTGGATAAATCGATATTAGTCAACAGCTTCACTGACAAGTAAACTTCCAGATATGATAACATTTAGATAAAACTGTCATACGCAGCCATAGGTATTGGCATGACAGCAAAATTGTCTGATTGATGATGTTGAACCGACTGAGCCTACAAACTATTTCAATGTTCAGCATTCTCTCTGCACTCGTCTGACATTAGTTGAACGATGACATACCTTAGAAGGCTACGGAGGTTACTGCAAAAAAAAAAAAGAAAGAAAAAAAACACCCATCCACACCCATCCACATAACAAGCACAGAAACAATTAGGTGAATAATATACTTGAACATTTTCTGAGTCTGTGAGATTGTGTGTCAACATACCGTCACCTTCTCTAAATCAGCCTCTGAGGAGGTGGGAGACAGGGGGCTGATGGGACTGAGGGAGGGGGAGCTTCCGACACTGGAGACGTACTCAGGATCAGGAACATACAGAACCTGCAAACACAAGCCATGTCTGTATTTACACAGCCTTTGTGCAAACACACTGCTCACCACACATGAATCTCTCCCCCACACACACACACACACACACAAACACACACACACACACACACAAATAACATGACATCATGTTAACAGCCTCGTGCTTTTGACAAAGACAAACAGACAAGAGGGAAAGTGACAGTCGTGGCGATAAATCAGTGTTTGAATAAGCAGTGATGTGAGTTAGAACACATACTGTAAGTTCAGTCAAAGCAACATTACTTTTTTTCATGCTTACACTTCATTTATTTCAATTAAGGACTGAAAATAGTGATCATTTTCATTACAGATTCATCTGTTGATTATTTGCTCAATTAATCCTTTGATATTTCAAAATATCCGAAAAAAGAGGGAAAATGAATTGATTCGACCAACGGTGTTGGAGCCCAAAGCTATTTCCTGGAAAATCATTGACGACCAAGAAACTTAAAGGTTTGAATATCTGGGGCTTCTGGCATCATTGCATATATAATGACTTTAATGTGTTCAATTTTCTAGTCAACTGATCAATGAATTAACTAACTGGGTTTATTTCTATATTGATGGAATGTGTGCATCCGTGTGATTTGACTTCCATCTGCTGTGTAATGTTGTGTCAAAGTAGAGGGTTATTTACAAGGTGTTAAATGACTATTTTCCAGTAGGGGGGAAAAGAAAACTCTTTCTTTGCCGAGTGATTGATGAGAAGATTGATACAACTGTCATATCTGTTAGGTATGAAGCAGCCATGATACTGTTAGCTTATCTCCAAGTTCAGGTAAGATCGATACAATTCTAACTCGTTTCATAACAAAATTAACAGAAAAGCCTCCAAGTTCCCAGTTATTATATTGCTTATATTACTTGTTTATATTAGTTTGGAACTTTTACTTGTAAACAAAGTATTTTCACATTGTGGCATTGCCTCTTTTACTTAGTAAAAGTAAAATACTTATTCTGCTGCGCCTACTTCCCAAAACATCAAATTTATCTTTTAAAGGAGGGCTGCAACTTTTTAATTCCAATGCGAATCAAAACATAGAGGACTTTACAAATTCAAATCCAACCATTAGAATATGCATACTCTCCTTGACCTACATTAAAAATAATTGTATTTTTATATTTTTAACAATGCTTTTATTTCTTTGTCTTTTCTGGTTTCTATTTATTTACTGTATTAAATTATGAATTCATCATGTGTACTTTGCACATATGATATGAACAATACACTTCCTCTTTTATTCTTTTATTTTTAAAGGGAGGATGACCAAAGTAAGATTTTCATTGTGCGGTGTAACACTGTTTTTACTGTGCATATGACAATAAATTACTCTTGAACTCTTAAAAAGCAATGCCTTTACAGTAAGTATTCTGTAGCGACATGGACAATTGCCTCATTTGGACCTGGATAATATCGATTGGAGGTATTAAAGCTCAGAATTTTGTTCTGTCCTTTCTTAGATTGTAGATTTTTTGGGCTGTACAAGACCTCAGAATATTGAATATCTTTTTTTTTTTAAAGGAGCTGTATTTGTTTTGGCGTAACTTCTGCCTCCGTCGTGGAAGAGATGATGGTTCATCGAGGCCTCTCCTGCCGTACTGTCTGGACGCAGCTCAACTCAGCACTGTTTGCAGGAAGCGGAGATGAGTGATGCCAGTGGGGTTTGGCACACGTGGCTCTTCTCGATTTCCATTTGACGCCAGAAAATACAGTGACAAGATAGAATTTTGGATGTCTGTCACTCCCCCCGCCCCCCCAATTAAAAAAAAACAGATTTAGAATTTGGGTCTATCTCCGAAAAAGAAATGAGAGACATTGGCTGGCAGTGTGCTGGGCTAAAGATAGGTATCTTGTGTCATGGTGTTGGATATAAAGCATCTTTGGGAGAATTTAAGGATCACACATTATTTTTACCGTTTTAGAAACAAAATAGCTGTTTTGGAATTAATTGCATTGTAACGGGACAACGGCGAAGCTGTAATCAGCAGGCAATTAAGAGAGGGGAAACAGATTGTAGGGATGTGGTTAGTGAGTCAGCGAGTCTCAGAGAAAGGACACACACACATGCAGCATTTGATTTTTCCCTAGAAACCTTCTAGTTAGTGAGGTTGCGGTGGGTATGGGGTTGCTGGAGCAGAGTGAGGAGCGACTGGTGAGGCTGAATCTATGAGTGGAGGCGTGCACGGCGGCTCACACCTGGCCAGGCACCACCGCCCTGGAGAACAGCTTGTTCAGCTGAACCAGCTCGTTGGGTGTGGTGTCGAACTTGAGCGCAATGCTGTTCAGCGTGTCCCGGGATTCCACCTGGACCACAAGAAAACAAAACCAGAGAGAGGACACAGAGATCACACATGCTGCTTCAGTTCAGGTAACAGAGGATGATAGAGAGAACATGGGACAAAAGAGAGCTGTGCAATTATTCTCACTTTCAAGGTTTCAACGTGGCTTGTTTTGTTGGATGTTGGACTTTTTGGGGGGGTGTTTTTTTTTTTTACACAAATTAAAGGTGTCAGCTGTTCACCAGGAATAGATTCCCATGGGATGCGATGTTGCGGGCGGAGAGATGAACCGACATGAATGTCAGCAGCGGTCCTGTGTTATCCGGAGAACAAGTCATGTAGCAGCAATTTCAATTTAGAATAGTGAGGACGAATGAAAAGTTTGACGGACCCAAGGGGGTTGGGTTAATATCAAACTGTATTTTGTTCGACCAGCGGCCCGAAACCCGACAGATATTCAGATGACAACGATATAAAACACAGAGGAGAGTTGGGTACACCTGAAGAAACCGATTGTGAAAACTGGAGTTGATTACTTTTTTATTATTTACTTATTCACTTTGACAAAGCACATCACAAGAACTATATTAAATTGACCTACAAGGCAGAGGAAACCATGGTAGCCGACTTATCATGCAGCTTCCCGCTGCGGTGTGACACAGGTGCTACTGCCCGTCTCCACCAGTTACCGTCTATACAACAGAGACGTGCTCCATGTGTCCGGACTAGTTACGCATCTAACAGGCCTGGGAGATTCTGCTTTCCAAAAAAGGATGACAACCATGTCGGAAAGCGCCAGAAAGCGCGTGTTAGAAATGTTGTAAACTTAAAAAAATTAAAAAAAATATATATCATAAGAGCTCAGGGGAGAGAACCCCTGAGAACCAGACAGGAAGGGCAGACTCGGAGCTGTGTTTAATTAGGACAGGATAATGGCACCGGGTGTGTTAGTGCAGCAGTCATGGGACTACCTCTCCTTAAGTGTGTGTGTGTGTGTGTGTGTGTGTGTGTGTTTGTGTGTGTGTGTGTGTGTGTGTGTGTGTGTGTTAGTGTGTGTGTGTGTGTGTGTGTGTGTGTGTGTGTGTGTGTGCGTGCGTGCGTGCGTGTGTGTGTGTGTGCGCGTTTGAGCAATTGTCTCCAGGAGACTGTCTTGCAGGACCAGACAGACAGAGACAGACACAAACAGGTAGTTGAAGCAGAGGAACCATGACCGGACGAGCTGGAACATTAGTACCTTGCGTGTGAGGCAGTCACTCGTGACATGATCAGGAGCATGCGTGAAGCTGCAGAAGACGCGCAAACTCAGAAGCCGTGAGCAACGGGCTAATGTTAATTTCACAGTAAACACATCTATGGCTGTGTGTTGTATGCGAACTCGCACGCTCCAACAGACCGTTTTGTCTCCGGATAGCGTCTGGAACTCATTTTGAAAAAGGGAAAAAATAAATCTTTCCCCGTCTTAGGCAGCATTTCACTAGACAGAGTGATACAGTGCGGACGGGCTGCCTGGGAGCAATTCATATTTCAAATATTTGCTATATTCAACGTGTGCTTGCTTTAGCAAGTCCAACAGAGCCTTGTGGGACCTTCCACAGAATCTGAGGCGAGCAAATCGAGCACTCCTCAATTAGCACAAATGCTAGAGGAGGAGCGGGGCCTCGGAGACACGGGGGCCAGGGCTGCGTGGGCACCTGAGGAAGTGAGATCGCTTTTAGCAATGAAAAGTGCTCTATAAATGAAATTTATTATTATTATTATTAGATATTGTCTGGTGGTAAAATGTTGCCAGGTTAGGAATGAGACGGGCAAAGCATCTGCCGATTAAACACTTTTTTCATCATGCGCAGTTCACAGGCAGATTCCAAATCTGAAAGCCAGTGTCAGTTTAAATAAAATATGCTTTGGGTCAGTCAAGGTAAGAAAAACATTTCCATCAAGAAGCAGGAACATCTGAAATTCACAGTGGATACTGGACACAGACTCATTTTACTAGAACTCGAGCAAAATGTTTGTTCATACTTTTAAAATATGGAGTTATTTTAGATGGTTCAGAATCAAGGTTAATTGGATTGGTTAAAAATACAATTGAATTCAGGCAAACACTAATGTATTCATCCAATCACTCGTCTTATGGCCAAAGCAAGACCACTGGAGGAATAACACCAACATTGACACAGTGTCTCGAGCTCCGTGTCCTAAATACAGAGTCATGAAGAGAAACTACAGCGATGATGAGAAATGCAGCACAATCGGCCAGTGAAAGACTAATCGCCGTGTAAGTGCGGCGACAGTAACACTGCTGTGTCACTTGTCTTGGCTCGGGGGCACAGCTCATTAGCTCTCAGAGCTGAAAGGTCTTGCGAGGGGGCTGGTGCGTGCTCGGAGCGCCGTCCTCCACAGCTGAGCAATTTCAAAAGCGAGGCCGGACGTATGCTTTTAACTCCAATTATAATGGCAGTTTTGATAGTTGTTGAAATTCAACTGTGACAGGGAGGTGTGTTTTGGAAAGATTGACAAAATAATTGCCGTCGTTGTTGCCGATCAACATTCCCGTCATCTTGGGTTACATCTTGCGCACGTGGCCTTGGTGTATTGAGACCAGACTCGGGTCGGGACGTTTGTTAAGTGCTAACCCGGGCCCAGATTGTGGGCTCACACTGGGTTTGGATGCCTTATACCCCTCTCTGGGGGAAAACAAACTCATCAGAGCCGAGGTCAGTCCGTGCTGCCGCTTCACACACTCCCTGACTCAGCGATGTTTGCCACTTTGTTTGGCCGACAATGAACAAGGCCGAGCAGGAATGCATTGTGCAGTATGGAACTGGGAGGGGAGGCTGTGCTGGGCTGAACTGAGGTGGACGGGAGGCAGTCGTTTGACTTGTGATGGAGGTCTTTGGATTAAAGTGGAGTAGGAGCAAAGGTGATAAATTAGATTTTTCTTTAACCCCACTAAGCACTGACACTTGTATAACAGTACGTGTGTTAACTTGAATTACAAGTGTATGCCACCGTTAAACCGCTCAAGTTGCAGAGACAGAAAGTCACAAACAATAAAGTTCATTTGGTTCAGAGCAGAAAGTTGTACCTGACAAATTCTTCCATTACAGACGAAAAGAAGCTACACATTCCAAGATGTGGATGTATCACATGCGTCTTCAACCCTGCAGCGCAGAAGATCTATACAATCACCACAGGGTCAAGGTGGACACCAAATTATTAGTGGCACCAATTCATTAGGCATTTCCCCTTCTGTCTGTGAGATATGGTGTTTTTGGCAGAACATAAATTATTCATCAGCATTGCTGTAGTAGGTGAAAAATGAATTGGTGGTTCTGTAAATCTATCTTTACTTGAACCACAGACGCATCTCCTTGAAGGGTCAAAGTGGACATCCACAATAACGGCAGTTTGTTGAGCTGATTCCATTCTCCGACTTGATTAAATGTTAACTCGATCATTTTCTTGGAGAAAATTAAATTAGAGAGCATCCTTCATATTTCAAAATGCTATTTGATACCCTTTGATTCTCACTGCTTGTTCATCTGCCCAGATTTAATTCAATGATTCGATCAAAGTTCAGATTAAGTTAATCGGAGCCCAACCAGGGCAGCGAAAACACGGACAAATTCTCGGAGGGTTTAAAAATGTGACGTCAGTCGTCATGGGCAACAGAAACCGCTCCAAGACTCAAACATCTAACACATACCGTAGTCAGGGTTCCCACTCTAGAGACATCATACACTAATAAGCTCCTTGAAAGATGTGCAGTCTGTGGCTTCAACTTATCTACGAAATCATCTCTCACTTCTTCCAGACACCCACTCCTGTGATTGGAGGACAAGTAAATTTCCATTAACTTACAGTGTCAAGACTACTCTTTTATTAATTGTAGGGCTGTAACTAACGATCCATTAATCTGTTGATTATTTTCTCGATTAATCGATTGGTTGTTTGGTCCATAAAATGTCATAAAAATTGTGTAAAAATGACGATCGTGTTTCCCAAAACTCCAAGATGATGTGTTTTTTGGCCACACACCAAGGATATTCAGTTTACTGTCACAGAGAAGCAAAGTAACCAGAAAGTATTCACTTTTAAGAAGCTGAAATCAGAGAATCTTTACTTTCCCCCCCATAAAAACTACTCAAAATAGCTGTCGATTAATTTACTAATCCATTACTAATTGATTGAACAGTTGCAGCTTTAATTAATTGCCTTGTTTAGATGCTCCGATTTCATTTATTTTTCTGTTGTATTCCATCATTGTATTTTTCCATGCTCTGCAAGTGCAATATACATAAAGATTCATATTATTATCAATTTACAACCTTTTTAACTTATAAATTGATATATATATATCACACCGTACTTTAGCACCTCCATTAGTTTTATTAAGACACGTTAGAAAAGTACAGTGGTTTGAAAAAGACCATGAACAAACATGCAGAGAAACCTCAGTGAATAGGATTCATGTAGGAGTTTCTGAGGTTTGTAACCTCATCCAAACTGCATGTGCTACCGTGTTGCCATGACTTGGGGCTTTGTTTCCATGACATAACCCCGAGCAGCTTATTCAAAGAACTCTTGTCCATATATTACCATCTGAACATTAATTATGACCCTGAACATAACTTAGCCCTCTCTGATGGCAATGTGATCAGTTTTGGGGAAATGATGATGTGATGACACTCTTGTGGTTCCTTCTCAGCTCAAAGGAAAACGATAAGCTAGAAATACTTTTTTCCAGGACAAAAAAAAAAAGATTTCCCACGACATTTGACATTTTTCTCTCATTTTCCACGTGATGTCAATGACTGGAAAATCGGTCAGCTGTTTTCCACGGTTTGCATTACTCGTGGCAATCCTGAAATTGCTGAAAGAGTTCACTGTAAGGAGTTCACCCTAACCCTAACCCTGACCCGTCAAGGAGCTGAATAACCAACTTTTCCTATGTTGAGAGTCAAAACCAGGATACTAGTCTACATGTCCCCCAAACTCATAGATGTGATTCCACTGTGTTGTCTAAAAAGAAACTGCTGAGGAAGAACCACAAACACGACGACGAGGAGGTTGTGTTGAGAGGTGTGTCTCTAAAATCCAAAACGTTTCCCCATAACTATCATTAACGACTGCTCTCTATCATCTCGTGACAGATTAATGATTTACAGTAACAATCTCATTGGCTCCGTCGAGGGTTTTGCACTGTTCATTCAGACAACAGCGGCATGTCAGCTTGATGAACACTATCCTGTCTCAAAGAGAACAGGAGGCGCCGTGGAGATCCGACCCACAGTCTGCAGGGACACAGACTCCGTGTATTTACAACCTGGCCATATGAAGCAAGATGATAACGTCATATTACACACAAGACATTAGAAATTACTGTGGCGTGTCATAACTGATCATTTATCGTACCATCCATCCATGTATTTACAGCCTCCTGCTTGTGCCCTTATGTCATTGCATGATGTACATGGCTAACATTTTAATAGTAAAAACGTTAAAGGGTAAAACTAGTTTCCCTGTTTCTTTTAGTTGTGAGGATATAGAGTAAATAATCAGGAGGGCTCAGCCTTTCATCCAGGCGGCTGCAGCAAAGAGCATCGATTCTCCCTAGGTGCTATTTGCTATCATCTCATCCATGACCTGTTTATTTTTAGCTTCACAGCTCCTCTGTTGCCCAGCACAAAGCCAACCTACAGGACATCCGGGTCTACTGGACTTTACATTTACTTTTTTTTTTGGGATTCTCTAATATTTGACTTGTTGAATTGTGGAAACCTCTGCATTTTGTTCTACAAAAACATACATTTTAAAGCTTAACCTCACCTATGACAGCTGTTTGCAAATAGCGGCTCTGGCAGATCTTATGTCTGGAGCTCAGCCAATCAATGTGGGTAAAAATATCTAGTGTTCAATGACATAATGAAGTAAACATTGCCAGGTTGTGGGCCGATCTTGGCACCGATAACGTGGTGTAATAACGGTGTGATTCAAGTTTTCTTATTAAGCTTAATTGATCATTTTATCTAAGGAAGGATGGGAAATTAGCAACACAACAAGCTCCATACGGCCTCAAGGAACCACTGAAACGACTCAGATGTAGCCATTGATCGTGCTGTAAGAGGAGCTATCTCTAACTCGATTAAGTGGCAGAGGACAGGGGACATGCAAATGTGACCGACTGATAAAGACCTGTTATTGACACATTGACAGCTGAGAAAGACGGAGACACGGCATTCGCCATCAGGATCATAGCCACTAATGAAAGGTGCACCCCATCTTCTTATCCCCTGGATCAATAATACCCATTATTCATCTCAAAATGGGGATGAATAATTAAGTTTTCTTCCTGTTAGGGTCCGTCCTTTCAAGGGGAAGGGCAGAGGAAGGCCGGTGGCAGCCATCTTGAGAATGACTGACTTCTAAGCTAATGGTCACCTTGTTGAACAGGACAGCACGTTTACAGAACCGAATGAGGGCAGTCGGCTGGAAGGCTAACGGCGCCGTTTAAGAGTCCGCCTGACATCTCGGTAAGAGCATTAAGTGTGGAACATGAGAACAAATCCATGAGGGCTCCTGCAAAAGGTCAACCAAGGAAGTAAAAAGGCAATCTCAGAGCTATGCCTTCGTGGTTAGATCATTGAGCAGATGTGTAACCGTTCACAGGTCATCGGCTGAATCCATATTTTTAAAATGTAGAATCTGTTCCACTGAGGCCGGCGCAATGAAACATCCAGGCAACAAATTACATATCTCGAAAAGAGAAAAAGAGAAACCATAATTAAAATAATGATCCAACTCTGTCGTCATCAAACTGGAAATAAAACTCCAGTCTTCCGTTTAATCGCCCACGAGACCATATCAGAGCTGCTATTGCTCCTCATTTTCTAATGAAGGATGAAGCCCAGCTTTAGCATGACAGTTGCCATGGCGACTCTGTGTCGTTACTACCCTAATGGTATGTGTATTGTGTGCAACAATGAAGCCACAAATTTAGACTCAAGCAAGTAATGGGGAGAGTGATACTATTCTGTCCTTTTCAGTGGGAACACGTCTGCTGTCTCACCGTCTCAGCTCTGCAGAGGTCTGTGCTACGAAAGTTATCGAGGTTACTTCAGGTTTTACTCCGTCCATGTTTTTTCCGTCCTACGAAGCTGGTTCTCTTCTTACCGGGGTAAAATCACCATGGTAACTTATGCTGAACGGATAAGAGATGAAAGGAAAAGGTACAAGACTGTGTACATAATTATTTTAAGAGTCTGGGAACTAATCATCCCATAAAGCAAAGATCTTTTTTCTTTGGAAAACAGATTACACTTAATTTGGTCATAGTGACAAACTGACATGAGGACATCATCTAAACTGAGCCAGTTGACAGCTATCAGTCCTCCAATGTAGCTGCTGGGTTAATGTTAGCTAATGTAATAGTTTCCTAGACTGACAGGATGATATGCTGCTTAGCTATGAATGTCCAAAGATTCCAATTTGAGTAATTGAAATATAAATGCGATAAGTAAGGCTGTGAAATACAACAACATATATTGTGTCATGATAAAAAATGCATGCTCCATATATCGTATATTTATCACCACTGGCATGGCGTCAAGAAATCCATATTAGGGCAAACCAAACAAACATTAGGGAAAGGGACCGGGGTTCTTCTGCACAGGACAAAGACTCCAACCAGCCAAGACGAAAACAAGGAGCTTGTGACCTTGGTCATATCACACAGGCCTAAACTGAAACTGAAAAAAATGTATGCATGTGCACAGGCCACCGACACAAGATCATTTACCGCTGCCCCGTTCTCCCTGAACACTGACAGCACACAACCCTCGCTGACTCTTTAAGTATCAAAACAACGCAGACTGGCATTTTCACTCCCTCGGAGATATCTTTTGGCAAGAGACCGACTCTGGCCGGAGATGCGTTTCCATTTCCAGATAACAGCCCCAGTAATTCTGTGGTTTGGCTAACTAAAATGTTGAAACAGCAAAATCTAAAACTGAAATAACTCAACAATGTTTTATATGCCAAGCGACGTGTTGGAATTCCAGGCAAGGGAGTGAGCTGCTGAAATGCTTAGCCATGAACCCTTCTACTCTCCATCCTCTCCACATGCACTTCCCTGTCTTCCCTCCTCCGTCACTTTTTAACATCCACACCCTCGACCAATCGCTTGTTTCTCCATCACCCAGACCTGTGAAAGAGCTGAAACCGTTGGGATCCCCCTCTCCTATCCAGCAGTGAATAATGCAATCAGAGTGACTGATTGTCAGGAGGGTGCGGAGTTAAGACCGCTGCGCGTGCGTGCGTGTGTGTGTGTGTGTGTGTGTACCTGGTGCTTGGTTGATGACTCATCTAACATGGAGCAAGCGCTCTAATGCGCACAGTGCTTCCTCTCAGTCCAGCAGAGATTCCGGTCACCCAGCCGACCAGTGATACTGACTGACAATGGCTTCGCCCCCTTTTCACATCTGGTGGATTCATGACACATCTGGATCATACAGTAGATTGTGTCCAGTAGAGTGTGGCATTTATAAAAAAAACATAGAACCAAGTGTTGTAAATAGGTTGTCGGAACTGGGTATTAAATATCAGTATTCTTTATTGTCCTCCAAAGTGTGTCTGAAATTGAATAGTTACTCAGATTTGTAGTCTTGTTTACTTATTTTTCCATCAATTATTTGTATTGATTTAAATTATACCTTTTTATTAAGGAAGCCCGTCTACAGTTGCTTGTCATCGTAAACCTTTTATCCAAAAATTCAGTCCGGACCAAAACGACCAGACACGTTGCTAACATGACTTAAGATTTCACACCATACACAGCATGACTTATATTACAAAAGTGAAAACATATTTTTGTACATTTATCCATTTTGAACCAAAACTAATGTTATTCAAAACCTATTTTGTCATTTTAATTATTTTCCACAGCATCATGGCTTGCCTGAATCACAAAAGACCCTGATGTGCCTGATCTACTACCGCACATTAATGTTTAACACATGTTGACAATTCCACTCTTTCTTCCCCCGGCCTACAAACTAGAAATCAGACAGCGCTTCTCCTCAAAAGTGCCTCTCTAGTGTCACTATACAAAATGTGATGAGAGGTTTCCTGCGCCAGTTCTGCTGAGAGCATCGCAAACAGACTGAAGGAGAGTGCGGGTGGGGAGGTTCGGGCCAAAAATTCATTAAACAAGGCTCAACACTAAGGAATAGATCCAGTCTGTCATAGAGCAGGTGTTGTCTTTGGCCATGGTTTCTACTGCTTATGATGACACTGAATTTACCTAGTTAATTGGTAAAAATTTGGAATGTGGCAGTTTGCCTTTGTGATAGCAAGCAGGAAAAAGGGGTGGTGGGAAAAGACCCGAGGAAGCTTGGGGGTAAGTGGAAACTATCATTGTTATGCCGAGTTCGGTGTAATGTCTGTCCCTGAGTGGGTTGAAAACTGCAACATTAAACAAAAGAGTACTCAAGAGATCTTTTACGTTACGTTTGCCTGAGAAGTGTGGCAAGACAAAATTGACTGTGGTTGGATGTTAACTGGGAAATACTGATTCTACAGTCATCCTTTCTGTCTAGCTAAGAGCGGTGTACTGAACAGCCATGTATAGCAGCTTCTCATTTTTAAAATGATCCAACAACTCGTGGATGGAAGATCATGAGCTGTCGCTCAACTCAGCAGGCCAAAATTAAACGTGGTTGTTTGGGTTTGTCTGCTCTCTGCGAGCAGCTGTCTACACTGTTAGCATTGCTGTGGAACAACTTACCATTTGGATAAATATAATTATAGGATCATACTTGGTATTGACTAAAATTAGGATTGGAGCCAAAAAAAAACCTGCATAAGGACATTTCTATTTCACTTCAGCGGCCTAAACTTTAACTTGTCTTATCATGTGACTGCTCATGTTTCTTGCCATGTGAGGATTCCGATGCCATCACGTTTCAATGTTATCATAAGTAATATGAAAAGACTGAAGCTATAAAAGTGACATCCAGGATATAAGTGCAAGAATCTGCCAGTGTCAGGACACTCAGCGGGTCCTTAAGAGTTCAGCCAAAGATCCAACCTGGCAGCCCAACTAGAGCATCTATGTCCACGGTGAGATGACGCTGTGTCTGGAGATAAATACAGGATGTGTGGCCCGCGTATTCTTTCACTTCTTCATTTTTCTTTGACTTTGACTGACGACCCTCTCTGGCAGCCGGTGGGGAAGAGAGAGAGCCAACCCACCCACCCACGGCTCGGCTCACCTCGGCGCTGCTCTTTGCCTCTCGCTCCGTCCAAGTCTCTCTGTCTCATCAACCATCTCCATTGTTTTTCCGAGAGACTTCAAACACTTTTCTAATTGGTCGCGGGTCAGGCCAATAGCTGGACTCAGCTGAATGGACTAGGCATTATCAGTGTCTAGGCAGATGGGGTTGCAGCAGCTCAGCTTATTTCTCAATGCAAAGAAAGGGAGGGACATAGACAGAAGCCTGTGTGTGAGGTGGAGGGGTGAGAGGGCGGGTAGGAGGGAGATTTTTATTGATAAGGCAGCATAAGAGGAAACCCTCCCTTTTCCTGTGGCTGCCAGGCGATAGATTATAAACTTATCTGTTGGAGAGCAAAATAAGGAAACATCGTCAGCATCCGCCCGCAGCCCCGGGAGATGAGTTTAAGATAAAGCTGCTTCTCGATCATTGGGACACTGTCGGAACACGTGACCCTCTTAGTGGAGATGGAGCTCGGTTTTAGGACCTTTAAATATTTCCGCAAGCCCCAAGCCTCCTCCCATGCGCTGTAGCAGCATTTCAGGCTACAGGGCACAATCACTTTTCATCCACTTGCATTTCATTCCATCTTGCTCACTCTTTGCAGGGTTTCTGCCCATATCAAGGTGACACTGTGATTTGGCTCTGACAAATATCCTGTTTTCACAGTTTAGGTTGTCCGAGCACATAACTGAAGTAAACAAGGGGACGCCTTGTCAATCAGCGGGTCCAGGATGACTGACAGGTTGAGCAGGAGGTGGATGTGGAGGTGGTGTCGGTGTTGCCGAGGTGTTGGGAGATGGGGAGAAGGGAGCCAATCGCAGTGACACCTACAGTCACTCCTGGAGACAAAAGCAACAGCCAGAGAGAACCAATGGCAAGGGTGACTGTCAGACAGAAGGGAAATGAAACCGAGAGGAGTTTGGGGGGAGAGACCACAGACCCTTGCCTCCCACCCTTCCTTCCATCCCTCCTTCATGTCCTCTCCTCCCCGGCAGACAGGCAGACATTCGGAGCTGAGTTCACAGCAATCCCACTCCTCATTGTTGCCACGGAGAGAGAGAGAGAGGCAAGGAAAGACAAGTCTGATTGCAGCTCGATTTGAGGGTCATTTGAAGAACACAACCAGGCGAAGCAGAGACAGGCTCCATTTTCAGTTCACGCCAGGGAACCAGAGCCCTCACTCTCCCTCTCTCTCTCTCTCTCTCTCTCTCTCTCTCTACCCCCCTCCCGTTTTCCTATACAACAGCTAAATCAGTAGAAATGACAACGCAGTCGGAAGGTCATTCGCGAGCACAGCGAGCTCTGTGCTGGAATGCTTGTCAATGCGTGGCACGTAGAACGAGTGGAAAAACAAATGCACGTCCTGCCCAGCGCTCTCTCTCCGCCGGTCTGTGCTCTTCTGGTCCGGCTGGAGGAAACGTTCGGAGCCGCTACAATTCATGCCTCCCTCCTTCCTATACATCAACATGCAAAATGGAGCTTGAGTGTTGTGCCGCTGCACCGGGAGTCTCAAGCTGAGGGTGCATTGTTTTCATAAGCTTTCTATAGGCTACGTTGCATGTCTGTGTACACACACACACACACACACACACACACACACACACACACACACACACACACACACACACACACACACACACACACACACACACACACACACACACACACACACACACACACACACACACACACACACACACACACACACTCACATCTTTATGTAAACAGTAGAGAATGAGGTACACTTGTAACATGCTGCTTCTCCCCTCACTAATGAGCTACCACGCATGGCCAGACACACTTCCTTCACAACACACAAACACAACTGGAATATCACTGGAGGTCGTCGGAGCTACAGAAACCACCAGCAGCGGACACACGCACACAGAAGCAGCAGCAGTACGGGAGCAGGAAAAAAGCATGAAAAACATCCGACAACATTAAGACCGAAGGGCAGAGTTGCCCGCGTGATACTCACAGAATATTCGATGGTCCCTTTGGGTCTCTGGAACGACATGCGCCTGCCATCCTTCTTCTCTGGAGTCTTCTTCTGGCCGGTATCTGTAAGCAAGCGAGGCAAGGTACGCATTACATTCATGTTCCTCTCTCCCCAGCTTGTCACAAGCTGCCGTTTCCCAGCCCCGTGGGTAGACAGCTCATTCGTCAAGTGAGCGAGCCAGCCAGCCAGCCAGCGATGTGAGCTGTGAGCGCCGGACCACTTTCTGTCTCTCTCTCTCTCTCTCTCTCTCACACTCTCTCTCCCCTCCTCGCTCTGCTTCTACTCGCTTGCTCTCGCTCTCTCTATCACACTGTTGTCCTCCCCTTGCTCGGCGCTCTCCCGTCTCCCTCCTAGCCCGCCGTACAGCTCAATGACAGACGCTGAAAGCGCTTCACCTTGCCTTCCTCCCCCTGTTGCCTCTCACGGCATGCAGAGACCGGGCTGACCTCCATCAGGGCGCCGCCGCTCTGGATGCAAGCCCAAGAGGACAAGAAGAAGATGGATTCGGTGGGGAAGCAGGGCGAGCTGAAGCTGGAGATGGAGACGAGGGAAAGTGGGGGCTGATCTGGAGGGGAGGGGGGCTGGAGGAGAAGGGAGGGTTCATTGCTATGTGTTGGTTGGGTAATGAGGGGATGTTGTACAGGGAAGTGGCAGATGAAGAAGAGAACGGAGGCGTAAACTGGCAGTAAACGCAGTAGCTCCAATTGTTTTGGGATACTTTCAAGGGTTAGCAGCAGTTATCCTAATTTGCCTAGAGGATCTGGAAGGTACGGGAAGGTAAAGGAAGGGGCACAAGGCACGATGGATGGTTGTGAGGATTAAAACGGAAGAGGGAGAATAAGTGGTGGGCACAGCTGGCAACTGGTGGTTTAAGTCTTAGAATGAAAGGAATGAAAGTGATACAAAGTAGTAGAAAGGGAGAGACGAAGAGGACGGCACGTGGAGTAGATCGTAGCTGGGTGAGAATGGGAGGCATGGCGATGAAGGCGAGAGGGTGGATGGAATATTGAGGCGAGTAGATGAAAGACGAGCAAAAGATGGGAAAAGGAGATGGGGGATGAAAGAAACTGGAAGGAGACTCCTGGGAATAGAGAAGATCTAGGAATCTAGGGAAGGGGGCCGACTATGGTCTTGGGCTGAGAATAGGGAGGATGGGCAAATGGGCTCGGGAAATGTCTTAGCCTTCGTTAATTGGCGATGGAGGTCGTGGGAGAAGCAGTTGAGGTCTGGGTCTGAGTTTGGGTGCACTGTTCTTACATGTCCTTCGTTTGTGTGTGTTTTCCACAAGACCAATGCGTCCCTCAATCATTTTCTTCAGGCACCTCAGAACATGAGTCATACACCATGTTGCTATTTCTGGGGCTTGGGATTTTCTGGTAGAAAGTGAGGGGGGTAATGGAAATCGGAGCTGTTTCAGGAGTAAATATCACTGTTGTAAATATGATACTGTGGTTTATGTTCCAGAAACGTAGGCTAGAAAATATATGGTAGTAAAACCGACACTATAGATATTGTGTTTAGTTTTGTTCAACATATTCAAATATTGTTTTTCAACTGGTTTTAAATTCTGCATTTTAGTGACTTTCAATTGCTTGGAAAACTCGAGCAGTGGTCCTTTTTTTGGGGCTCATGACCTTTTAAAATGCCACTTGTCACAGGTTGCATATGTCTATAAGCTCAGAGGAGTTTAAACCAAGACTTGATTGGTCTTTCCCTTCTCAGCTTGTTCACATGATTGATGGTTTTAGAGGCCTGAAGATGTGAAACTCCCCGGTTTAAGTCTAAAATTAAAAAGCATAACTTTCTGTGGAGGTTTTGCACTGATCATGATCATTTCTGAACATTATTATGTGTTTATTATCTTTGGACAGGACGACAGTCATCTCCAGAGGATTTGGACTTCATTCATTATCAAGGCAGCCTCTTGAAAATACTATGGTATTTGACTTTGTCAAATCTTACCAGCTAGATTGTGCAAAATGAACTAGAGCATCTCCAAACCATTGGATAAGGAATTGTGTAGAGCAACAACTATGGGAGTGTATCAAATCACAAATTTTATTATCCAAATTAAAACCTTGGACGGATTATTGCTTTCAAAAGGGAAAATAAAAACTGGAGCTGTGGACTATGGATGACCTTCTTCTGAGTTTCTATTTAGAAGCAACACATCATCAGTGTGATTCCATGCTTCTTTGTTATGAAATGTAATCCACTGTGTTTAAGTGGAAGTCATGCGAGTGCTGCAGACTGCATGTAACCTGACTCTGTAATCAAACAGCAGAGGTGCCAATCTACTTTGAGCGCCGCAGCACTGCAAAGACGATACAAGATGCGAAACCATGTCTCGTCTTTGATGCAGCTTTTATGTTATAGTACGGAGCTGTAAACTGGTGCGAGCCGTGCACAGCGAGGGTTAACGTGAGATCAAGCTACGACGCCTCAGACTTCCAACGAACGAAAGTCAGATTTCGAAGACAGCCAGAGAAAGTGATAGAGAATAACAAATATCAATTAGCAGCTGCAAGGGTGGTCGCACATGGTGAGCCGGTGATTGGTCTAAAATTAAACATCACCACGGATGGTGGCACAAGAAATGGGCATTTTATTCGCACACCAGACACAGCGGAACAGGGCACCAGGGGCTATCTTCAATAACGGAGGCTATGGTTTCATCCCACTCCACAGGAAACCAGGAGCATCTGCTGTCTCGAAATGAGCCCTTGCTTCTGTAGAAGGAAGCTACTTCTTAAGTCCACAAATCACAGCCGATGCCGTTTTGTTTCATGTGATCAATCTGTGTCCGGCAAGACGCTGGAATTTAGATTTTGAGCCCGGCATGTTTTTTTCCATCACCATGCAGACAGAATTGTATTTTTTATCTGTTGAGATGCACAGTCTTCACTTTTTCTACCGCAGCAGCAGAACGTTGCACATCATGCATTGACATGACATAACATACTGAAAATGACTGGACTCCGGAGCTCCGGGAGGCGCAGAGGCTGCACTGGGAAAGGTTTGAAGAAATCGGCCTGTGGCCAGTGCCAAATGAGATAAAGTCAGAGAACTTATCTCTGCTGAACAGCACAGCAGAGGAATTTCTAACAGAAGTGACCGGAGGTCGCTAGTTATCCAATATGTTGTTCAACCAAGTAAAACATCAGTTACCGCATCGCGAGGAATTTTTGCTGTTGTCAAATCCCATAAAGAACATTTTACTTGGCTCATTAATGGGCTGAATTACAATCACACTGGGTCGACTGCGTGAGAGAGGCTGTGCGGTTCTTTCAGAAGCTAAAAAAAAAGGGACCTGCTTTGTTTCAGGGAAAAACAAAGGCTGCCTCTCACCAATCTGGGACAATAAGTCATGCCTATCTGTGCAACTTAAAGAAGGCGATTGTGTAGAAAGCTCTTCTCTGTCTTTGTTGTTGTTGTGATTTTACTGCTCTGGCAGGGCCGCGAACCCGCGACCTCTGGTATGAGTGATCGATGCGCCAACCACTAGGCCAAAGCCACGTTTGCAGTTGCAGCGCCACCCGCTAGCGCCTCTGTTAACGTGTCGACAAGTGATGGTTACAAACGTGTTGTGTGGTGCCGTCTGCACCATTTTTGCTTTTCGATTTACAGAGCCATGGATCAGCCGAAAACCCGGATTTTTTCCCCGACGTGTATTGCTTTAGAATAGCTTACTGCCCCATTAAACGCATCAATGCGTTACGATGACTGCATCCATGTGATGTCCCACAAACAACGGTGTCTCATGGCTCCACAACACCGCAGACAGGTGCACAGCAGGCATCACTTTGTGCCACAAATGAAAGAAAGTCCTATTCCTTTGCTTTATAAGTGAAAACAAGGCATCTATCAGGTTAAAAAGCAGCCCTCCTCCCAAAATAATGTTGTTCAGTTGTATCAATAAAGTACTCACACTATGAAAAGTTTATGAACCACCAAGCTACAATAACTCACTTTCATGGCTGCCATTATTGTGTGGTTTAACCTGATGGTAAAAGGAAACATTGAAAACGAGTCTTCAATGAAGCACATGGCAACTACTTTATGTCCATGCCAGATGCCAAGGAATGCGAGGAATCTGAGCAATCGGACTCTTGACCACAGCTACAGTACATTACAAATGTTACTGAATCTGTGACTTTAAAAACACTCTGTATTGTTCTGGAGCAGTTCAATCTGTTGAGCATGAATCACGGCTGCTAAATACATATATATAGTTCCCCTCCGCTTTGTACATAGCCGTGACAAAACTGAGGCAGGCGGGGAATAGGAGAGTCAACAACTGTCTGGCTAACATTCCCTCATGGTCTGATAGAATACACAACCAGCCAATTTCCCTTTGCTCCCTCGTCTCCCCATGACTGCTGGCTATATACAGTACAGCCCTCCCAGATGTTATTTTTAGAAAATCCCCCCCAAACAGTTGGGGAGGCAAGAGCTCTGCACCACAGCCACGATGAACAGGTGCTGCACAGGACTAGTTAGAGAGTTGGAGAGTCTCCTCAAAAAGTTTGTGAGGGGATGGAGGACGGTGGCTGAGCAGCTTGTTGTGCACGGAGGACGGACACGATAACAGAGTGAAATATTTAGCAGTAAGCCTGCAACACACTCCACCTTTGTGTGTTTTTGTGAGACTGAACGATGATCTATGGTCATTTTGATGATGCGGACATCATATCGTGATTTTCAGTGCTAAAAAATGAGTTGACACAGTGAATATTCAATCGTTGTTATCAATCGATACCATTGATTAGTGTCTATGTGTTGTATCGGTTGCGTTGTAGGCAACGCTGCCAATCAGTGAACCCGTGCAATGATCCCATGGCACCGAAATCAATGTGATGAGGAACTTGATTTTTCCAGCTATTAAATTAAAAAAACAGACAATACTATCCAGGAAATTTTTAGATTTATTTTGATATTTTGATATAAAATAATAAATAAAGAGTTAAGCTACAATGTTCACCATCCTAGTTTGGCATATTAACATGCTAACATTTGTCAGTTGGTGCAAAACAGATACTAACACTCCAACAGAATGAGGCAGCTCAGTTATGCCGATAATATTAATACTGACATCAAAGGGCAGTACTTAAAGCTTAGACTTCAACATCACCTGGATTAAAAAGGAACTGATGGAGCGATAGCTCGGAGAGGACAGAAACGGCAAGGCCACATTTTAAAAAACAGAATTAGCTCGCCAGCTAGTTGTATCAGAAATCCAATACGGGTGTCAGCTAAAGAGATAATAGGTCTGTTTCACAGCACAAAGCAATATTGCTTTGCCATTCACTTGTCTGGCTGGTGAGCAATGTGTTGTGAGACAGGCAGCCCACTTGTGGCGACGTCCGTCCGATTGGATCAAATTTAGGGTGCGGAGGAGGACGGGGTAAGGGTCCGAACGCGGGTTTCAAAGAAAGCGATCGCTGCACCTGGTTGGGTAATGGTGAGGCCATTTGGTAAACATTCAAATCACACTTGTATACAGTAATACCGGAAATTGTATAGTAAAAGTTGTAACATAGGGAAAAAAAAAAACAGCTGTGAGTGTTGTGCGTAGAGGGATAGATGGAGTGGTGTTACTGTTCTATGTGAGAAGAGACTGTATGCAGTGAAATGCTTACTCAAACAAAACACGAGTAAAAAAAAAAGAAAAAAGTGCTGACCATCACACAATGACAAACTCTGGCTCTAGAGCTGAGCTGCCGCTGCCGTTATCTTAACACCAAGTCGTCAGGTGGACACGACAGGTTGATTGCAGCTAAGAGGAGCAGGACGTTTCATGACAGGGCTCCGGACTAACTTTTTACATGGGTTGCACTGGTGCGCCTAACTTTTTTCATGTAGGGTGCACCCATAATTTTTCACTGCACCTTTTTGGCACCACAATAATACGCCTGTTGTACCTTTTCCTTGACCGGAGCAGGAATTCACATTGATGGCAAAATGTCCTTCTGCTGTCACCAAACAACAAAAACAACTGCACTGTCAATTATTTGTATGCTTAAGCACAATAAATGCACAATGAATACGTATACACATTTATCATGACCGTGCCTGGAGCTGTGCTTGGAGCGACAAAATGAAATCAAAAACCTAATGTTCACAGCAGCGGACACCTGAGCCTTTGTCTCACAGGGATTACCTTAACAGACATTCACCTCATTATGTCAAACTTTGGCCATGTTTAATTTAAACGTTTGACATTGTAATATTATATATACAGACAATATATAAAAGCTTAGAAATGTTGCCAACCCGCCTCTGGAAAGCAATTACACTTATGGATCCTCTAATGGCGCCTCATATTACATGGTTGCCGAAAGACAAAAGCAAAGTATCAAACCAACAACAGCACATTAGGGCTGCGACTAACGATTATTTTAATAATCGATTTAATCTGTCCATTTTTTTTTCTCGATTAATCGATTAGTTGTTTGGTCCATAAAATGTCACAAAATTGTGAAAAATTAAGATTGTGTTTCCCCAATCACCAAGATGAGGTTTTGTGTTGTCCACACAGCAAAATTATTTAGTTTTACTGTCACAGAGGACCAAAGAAACTAGAAAATAGTCACATTTAAGAAGCTGAAATCAAAGAATTTAAAAACTACTTTCCTCGATTATTTATATAGTTGGCGGGTTAGTTTAGTTATCGATTGCTTATCAGCTCTAGCTGCAACACTTAGTAGTCATTGATTACTAAATTAATCGCCAACTATTTTGATAATCGATTAATCGGTTCAAGTCCGATTTCAGCTTCTTAAATGTGAATATTTTCTGGTTTCTCTGCACCTATGACAGTAAACTGCATATCTTTGGTGTTTGGACAAATAAAAACATTGTCTTGGGGATTTTTACATTTTATGGACCAAACGACTAATCGATTAATCGAGAAAATAATCAACAGATTAATTATTATTAATGTTATGAAAATAATGGATAGTTGCAGCTCTACAGCACATGACAATGTTCCTAATGACAAGTCCCTGTGTGTTAATACCACTGAAGAAGAGGAAGGAGTAAAGGTCCAGCAGCACTGCGTGGAGAAACAGACCACTCCTGGCAGTGTAACTTCACCGTAGTGCGAGCAGAAGCTGCAGTCTTCCCATTGTAATGAATATACAGTACACGGGTCTAGTGGAGCTGTCAACTGAAACACAGAGAACACAGTGTGACAGGCAACAGCCCTTTGCCAACACTCTCAGTACCACTCAGCTCTGTATTACACAGCCGCCAGCCTTCGAGGACCAGCCCTCTACACCACTCAGCTTTTTTTTTTATGGGAAACTTTGCTGAACTGTGCAGATCTGTGTGTGCATGTGGGCATGTGGGTGCTCTGTACCTATCTGCCCTGTCCTCTCATTAACACGCTCCCTGTATGTCGGCTGATCTCACTCCAGTGACTGTTGCTGGAATGAAATATGGTTTAAGTTCCTCTTCACTGCGACACCTTAGAAAGACGGACTACCGGTCTGTACTGAGGGATGTTATTGTTAACACACACACACACACTCATTTCAATTAATATTCTGACAGCGTGTACATGACTGTTTCCATAGTGACAAACCTGGTGCAGACTTAACCCGCTGAACCCCCCGAGCTGTTTCCCCAGCAATTTTTTTCCTCCCGGGGCGTTTTTCAACCAGTTACAGGTTTTTCAACTGCCATACACACATACACGCACACACAAACACACACACACACACACACACACACTCTGCACATCAATTCTACAAAGCCATTTCACCACGCAAAGGCACCAGAGTCATGTCATGTAACCTATCCAACAACATATAACATGATGAAATATATTCAAATGTTCTGGCATGGATCATTACGGAGGTTTAGTCTGAATATTTTTGACACGTGACCTGTCACATAATGTCAGTCATGGCCTCTCAGTTGCTCGGAGGCGCACAGTATTTTTTTCATTTCATTTTTTTTTTTTTTTACCGAATCAGGTTTGTGCAAACAGTTTATTTTTGGAAGGTTTAGATGAGTCATGCAGAATAAAGTTATTGTGATAAAATATCACAACTTTGCTGAATAATATAACAGTGACAATTGAATCTATCTGCATGACGAAGCTCAGCTTGACATCATGCTAAGTGAGGACAATAAGTGATGATATCACAATGCATCCTGTGAGTAAACTAAACGTCTGTACCACATTGCAGGGCAATCCATCCAATAGCAGACGAGGCATTTCACTAAAAACCAAGTCTCAACCTCATGGTGGCACTTGAGAACATTTTCAGGGGATCACGACGTCAGTAGGATTCACGCACTGCAGAAAATGTCATAGCATTCAAAATAGAGCTACGCCTCTAGCGTGGCAAAAAAGTTACTATTTCTAAAGATAAGGCATTGTTTTGTTATCAGTACTACTGAAACTCAAGCATCACATTGGAAACAGTATCTAAATATTTCATTCGATACCCATCACCGCCTTGGACTTTTGAAACATGAGACAGGTTAATGGATTTTGACAACAGTCGTTGATCGCAGCCTGACACAAATCTATATCCATGCGCACGCATCGACAGCTCTGTGATGAAACAACGTCCTGCATAACATCTACATCAACAACAGTATCTGTAACAGTTTCTCAGTAACGCAGTCCATGCAGCTGAAAAACTGGAGGTCCTGCCTGAGCGTCAGACCTCCCGTCCTCCTCCTTTCTACTGTCAAATGCATTCACACTCCAGGCTCGCTTATCACACTGTGATTCATCCAACCTCTGGCATTGAGGTTATTGCACTTTGAGCAATACTTCTTTCCAAGTCAAAGTTGGGAGTACAGTGTGTGTGTGTGTGTGTGTGTGTGTGTGTGTGTGAGAGTTGCAGGGGGGGTAAAACGGGGCATGATGAATGGCATGGCTGCAGTCTAACTCTGCATTGGCTGGATCGATAGCGATGATACATATACATAATGTGCGCTGGCTGTAGCTCCAATAAGAACTCTGTGATTCATGCTGACCATGACAGTAATGCAAGGCTGTGACTCAACTGATGTGTGATGATCTGCAAAGGGGCATTAATGACCAGTGTCATTCATTATTATTATTATTATGTATTGCGTTGAACGAGAGGAAGGTAGAAAACGGAGGAGGTCTGCACAAGCACATCTTTAGGGATCAGTCATCCACCTTTACGGTACGACGGAGCATCTTTTATCGGTTTACGTGGCCTTTCGGAGACCTGGCACTCTGCATCTCGGCAGCAAACACTAACCTCTCGGGTTACAGCTCCAATCAATAGCAGGAGAAGTGATGAGCTCAGCTATGAGAAACACAAACTCTGCATTATCAGATCGTCTTATTGAGCCAAAAAAGCAAAAGGGTGTCCTGTTCAGGAATCAGGATTATCAGGTCTCAGTGTGGTACAGGGAGTGACTTTAAGAGGGTTGGAATACACTGGGAGACACTGGGTTAACATTCATGTTTTCATAATATATTATATCATATTATATTCATTCATTTATAAACATAAAATATGCATTAAAATAAGTACTGCATACTCACTTTTTTAACCTTACAACAGGGCCAAGCTAGCTGTTACCAGTCTATGTGCTAGGCAAAGCTAACTGGCAGTATAGGCTGTAGCCGTATATTTAGCATACAGACATGAGAGCGGTATCAAACTAACCAGCAAGAGAGTAAATAAGAGTAATTCGTAAAATCTGTTAAGGTGTCATGAGATATATACTGTATATATCACTATGACAGAGGTCATTCTGCCTAAAGACTACATGTTCATCTGATACTAAAGTATATGTTACAGGTAACACAAGGACTTTTTGAATGGTGGGCTTTTAATTGTAACAGCAAACGCTACTTTTACCTACTGCAAGTAGAAGATCTGAGAATCTTTCCCACTTACTGGAACAAATATCAAATCCTCCACAAATTGCCCCCCCCCCCCCCCGTCTCACCACAGTCTGTAATGAAAACCAGTCACAGACGATGGATCACCAACACAGGCAGCTTATTTTTTTCCATTTGGCCGGTCAGGTCTGCTGAGATCAAGAGGAAAAGTGTGACGGCGTCTCCTTACATCCATCTGCATGACTAACAATCACACATGGGGGGATGAGATTTGACAACTTTATGAATCGCCTCTCCGTCCTTAGCGCAAAAAAAACAAAACTCATATCACTAACTGCTTTGGAGCAAAAATGTGGAATTCCCCTCTGTCGGTGCAGCTCAGATCACACATTTAAAACCGCAGGTCCAAACAAACAAAACTTTTGTCCAACGTTCGCAGATGTTCAAAGGTGAAGGATGATCATTGACCTCATTTTGCAGACAAACCAAATAGTGTAGCAGCCGCATGGGTCGTCACCAGAAGCAGAGACTTGATGTCAACATTTCTGACGGCACATATTTTTCGACAATAATGTCATATGCACTGAATACTGGACAGAGGAATAACCCTACAAATCTTCTAGTCTTGACATCAAACCTGATCGGAATAAGGAGGCAGCCAGGCACAGTAAACAATAACAACAACACATGGAATGAAGGAGCAGGAAGTGCGAGTGCAATAACAAGGTCTGGCAAAAAAACAAAAAAGATGTTGAGGATGATGCATGAAAAATACGTTGCATTTGATGACAATCGTCGGGGACAAGTTGCTGACAACCAAATGCCAGTGTGCACCATGGTGTCACTGCCAATTCAAATGAAATGAGGAAAAACATCTTAAACTAATGCGAACGCAGGCATTCAGATCTGTACACCCGGCTCAGGGTTGAGTTTAGTTTGAGTTGTTGACTTTGAATAAACTACACGTCGTCAACACATTCGTATGCTGAGATGGGTCTGAAGCCGGCAGCTGCTGTAGCAATTAGGCCTGCAAAAAAAATGACTCTTTTCATTGTCGATTAGCTGTTCGGTCCATAAAATTTCATGAAATGGTGAAAAATGTTGATCGTTATTCCCAAAACTCCAAGATGATATTTTGTTTTGTCCACACACCGAAGATATTCAGTTCACTGTCACAGAGGAGCAAATAAACCAGAAAATATTCACATTTAAGTAGCTGAAATCAGAGAATTTTGACTTGACTTATTTTCATAAAAACTACTTGAACCGATTAATCGATTAGCAAAAAAGTTGCTGATTAATTAAGCAATTGATTTTTCTAATCTGTTGCAGCTCTCGGAGCACATGCGCCACACATCACGTATTGTTCACAAAGGTTAACATTAGCTTTTTTCGGCTAACGTGGCGTCATGGATCTGTCAACTTGTTAGTCAGTTAAACTGCTCACACACTGACTACCAGTGTGTGTGTGTGTGTGTGTGTGTGTGTGTGTGTGTTATTTTAAATCTGCCTGCTGTGGAATAGGATCTGGTATTGAGAAATGATACAATTTCAATGGTATAAGTAATTCCCTGGGTTCCCCGCATTCTCACACTTAAAAAAAGTTGTGTTATTCTTCACAAAGAGAAATCCTCCGACCCTGAGTCAGTGAATGAAAGAACCTTTTTTTTTCTATCCTCATTGACACAACCAACTATAAAAGCTTGAAAAAGGCGAAAGAAAAACTACCAAGGGGAAGTGGTGAACCCAAACTCAAAGCATCTCTTTTAGAAAATCCTCGCAGACGTCACATCCATGCAGGCTGTGGTTAGATGTCCCTGATGTTTTCAGAAATCACCACCATTAAGTGGGGAATCTTTTGGGGAAAGGAGACGCGAGCGTTTGCCGAGGCCGGGTGCTCGCTCTCTTTTCAGCTTGGAGTGATGAAGTCGCTAAAGATGCAAGTTGAGTCAGAACAGGTCTTAATTACCTTGCCATAAACGTCAACCCTGCTCAGCGTTTGTGCTCATCATCATCCGGCCTCTTTCAAACATCTGCTGTTGAAATATATCTCAGTGCCGGCACTCACGACGCACTGTACGGTTACATAACCCCCGTTTAGCTTCTGATACGACACTTCAGGCCTTTGACTGCGTTGGTTCTCTTCTGTCATCACACAGACGTCGAGCTGTTGCCCATGAACTTTATTTTACCCCTAAACTGACAGTGGGACCTGTTGGTCCGTGAAGAAAGACGTGGCTCCAGTGACTGATTCTGTTGCCGCCCGACACACGGACCACTTCGTGTGGACTAAATCCTTGAGAAGTCAGCGGGCAGTCACGAGGTCAGACCCTGAACACAGCGGGTGTGCAGTGTCGCGGTCCGGCAGGTCCAACCGCCATTTATTCTCCCTTGACGGAGCAACAACACATCCTCCTACCGCAATGGCATGCGGGACGAGTGGCATGCTCATACAAAGTGCTCCAGGACTCCCTGGAAATTAAAAGTGATTAAAATCACCTATTACAGTGAGCACCGGCAGACTGCACCTCCTGAATCATGTTGATAATTGCAGCAGAGTCGGTGTCAGCCTTAGGGCGAACGTCAGACAGAACCTAAGAGATACCGGGGGGGTTCAATGTCAGGAGGACAAAGCTGCTCCTGTGACCAAGGCCCCGGTGAATCAACTGCGATTAATGAAAGCGTGTTGGCACACAATCTGTCTCGTGTTTTTAAATATGACAAAGTGTGTGTATTACAGAAGCTAATGAGGGCAAGGAAGGATGAATTGTCAAGGCAATGTTTTTCCTGGGCCAAGACAATTAACAGGATAGGACAGGAGAGAAAAAAAATATATTGTCTATATAACATTCTAACCTTCTAATCTTTCTACTTATTAATTAATGTATTTTTCTCGGATAACTAACAACAACCAAACAAAAACTTTTTGGCTGATTTGGCTTTAACGAGATGTTCTATGACATTCATGCTCTGTATGTACTGTATGTTTGACCTGAGCCAGTCCAAAACGACAATGATAGCAATCATCACCATACAGGGTTAGTAGCAAAGCACTGGGGTCGGTACTCGGTATCGGCTGATACGCAAAGTCCAGGTATCGGAATCGGTATCGGGAGGGCAAAGAAATTCTTTAGTTTTGACCATACACACCATACAACCATTGATACATTGATCTATTTTTTAGATATCACAAACCACAAAAAGTTGGACAATTATATCATATATTGCTCAATCCTTAAGAGATGCAAAGAGCTGTAACCTTGCACTTTAAAAGAAAATTTAGATAGAGAAAGAGAGAGATTTATTTGGGGGGGAAAAGGAAGTTGGAGTTACTTTCCATAACCCAATAATTCACTTAACCTTTTTCTTTTGTCAGTAAGTCTTCCCTCTAGTGCTGCAACAGTTAATTGACTAATCGATTAGTAATCAATTAGTAAATTAAATCGCCAACTATTTTGATAATCGATTAATTGTTTCAAGTAGTTTTTATGAAAAAAAAGGTCATAATTCTCTGATTTCAGCTTCTTTAATGTAAACATGTTCTGGTTTCTTTGCTTCTCTGTGAAAGTAACCTAAATATCTTTGGTGCGTGGACAAAACAAAACATCATCTTGAGGTTTCGGAAACACGATCAACATTTTTAACCATTTTATGAACCAAACAGATAATCGAGAAAATAATCAACAGATTTATCGATTATGAAAAGAATTGTTAGTTTGCAGCCCTAATTCCCTCCCCATCGGAAAAATATGAAATCAATACATGTTAAAACTTGAGGTAGTTGCATTAACTTTAATTTCTAGCTTTAGAAATTCGGAGCGGTATAGAAAACATGTGTTGTGAACTAAATCATCAAAACAGTTCAAGGGCGTTCTAATAAAAAGCAAATAATACATCTGTTGATCACACAAAAGAAAGTTCAAGAACACACACGACTGTGTCTGTTTAACCAGTGTCATTTTACAGAACGCTGTGGCAGTAGAGTCACATGCCGCCAATTTCAATCGGACAACCGAGGCAGAATCATTTTCATACTTAAATTGCTGCAACACGTTTTCCGATGCCTGCAGGTGTGACGACTCTGCGTTTACAGCAGACAAATAAATCCAACCAGAGTGACTCTAATCACGGTTCTTATTGCCTCTATTATGTAGATGCGTCTGCCTCGTTGCCAGGAATGACTGCAGGAGTTTTCAGCCACTGTTTGCTTTGTGCGATCACGATAGTGAAGACGGAGCAGAGGCCCAAACCCCCGCGTAATTCACCATGTCGCATCTGAAAGCAAGACGGGCATGTCTCCTCTTTGTGTGTCATTTCTGAAAAAATCTGTCCCGGTCGACAACATGGAACAACAAGTTCTCTGTTCCACTGACCACGCTAGTTAACTCAACTCCCGGGGAATCTGCAGGAGCCCGGGGCAGAAGGGCCTGAAGGCTCGAGCCATTTATACGAACTTTACACACATTTTCTGGGGGGATTCACACCCAATCGATGGTATTATTCTGTTGTATCGGCTGGATATGACACACTTGTCTAGTTCCTTCCACGAGGGCTTTCTGTGGGTAACTGGGAAATGGAGATCAACATTGTTTTTGCTATTTACAGACATTTTATAGACCCGAGCGAGGCATCAGTTAACTGAGAACATTTCAGTGTTAGCTCCGCTGATGCAGCCGACTCAGACGTCATCACATGACTCAAAAGGTGGAGCTTCGGTCATATGACAATTGGTTGTTGGAGTTTGATGTAGCTGCCAGACGTGAAAGGGCCTCTATGAGTTTTCTCGGGCGAAAACGTTCCTAATAATTTGCTTTCATTCAGAAATTGAGAGACCAACACAACTTTTTTTTAAATATCAAACTACACATGAAACATGAGCTTCACACTTCACTGGCCGAGTTGTCCCCCGTGTCGGAAAGTGCACCGACCTGCCCACGGTTCGCTCACCACCTCGCCATCGAACTTCGTCTTCTCACGTCTAGGCCTGTCACGACAATTACGTTATCGACTTATCGTACAATAAATGAATATGAACTCAATCATTTTTATCGACCTCAATAACAGCCGTTGTGTTGACATGCATGTTGGTTTACATAAAGAGGAACGTCAACAACAGTCCAGCAAGTCTCGCTGCCTCTATCCTCTCATCTGTTCTCGTCGTTTGACTGATCAATTGCTGGTTTGGTCTATACATGTCAGAAAATATGGATTTCTTAGTATGGCACCATGTCTTCAAAAGTTTTGTCTGAGGTGTAAACTTAATTGTGTAGGACTTGCATGCACAACGACCAATAGATCTAAACTGCAAGCTCACATGATTCTGTGTCAAACAATGGTCTTAAAATGACGATAATATTGTTTATCGCAATTATTTCTGGGACAATATATCATGCAACAACAAGAAGTTATCGTGACAGGCCCACTCACGTCCATTACACCTGACTCCACGTCTACTTAGGTCTCATTCGTTCTCCCCTGAGCGCGGGGGGGGGGGGGGGGGGCGCCACCGAGGCCCTCTGGAGCCTGATGATGACTCTGCAGGATACGCAGACCCACCCCCCCCTTGTGCATTTAAACCAGAGCATGGGTGCAACTTCCACCGTGTTTTACAGAACAACCAATTAATGGCTCGACTGACTCTGTGTGATATGTATCAGATCCCAATCTTCTGCCCGTTTTCGTTTCAAGAGCACTCCCTGCATTTCTCTGCGTTTAATTCAAAGTCAGAGAAAGCCACTGACGGGCCTCCAAAATAAATGATGTGTGAGAGGCAAAGCAGGAAAAAAAAAAGGGGGCGAGGGGGGAGATCCAATTTTCATTAACATGGAGCTACTCCCCGATGTGAAAACCCCTTGAGGACATACTTTCTTGCTCGTTCCCTGGCTGGATGACTTCAAGCCTGCTCATCTGAAATATTTGGGATGCCTCTGTTGTTGTTGTTGTTGTTGTTGTTGTTGTTGTGTTGGTCGTCCGTACGGGCAGAGAGCAGCTCGGCCAACTTATCAGGTTAGAATCTATTGAAATGCTGGAACTCGGGTGTGGTGGCACGCAGAGAGAGAGGCCATGTCCTGTCCAGGAAGTGTCCTTCAGGGTGTGTGTGTGTGTGTGTGGGTGTGTGTGTGCAACCGCCACGGTTGCATCATCATGCCATATTTTGCCTTCCCTTTTCTATTCAGCCGGAGCATTAAACTGACTCATGATTAAGTGTGTGTGTGTGTCTGATACATGAAATCCTGTTCCATGTGATTCCTCTCAGCTCCAGGTCTGAAGGGATGTCACCTATTGTCTGTTGTTGTTGTTGTTGTTGACCTGCAGATGATCACGACAGACACGTGACTTTTAGTTTCATGTTTCTTCACAGCACTGCAAACACAACAACAACAACAACAACAACAAAAACAACAACATATGCACGCATCACCTTCAATGCCACGTGGTGTGAAGTATGTGGAGGGTTTGCTCAATCTCAATAAACTCAACTTTATTAACACGTCAGAGGCGCCTTCCGGTGACAGCGCGCTGCGGAGATAACGTGTAAGACTTGACGCCTGAAGTCACAAGTTTAAACTATACTTATAAAACAACCATGCCGAATTGAAGAGGGACACTCGAAGTCCACTGCCACCTCTTGAGCTGGGGTTTTACCTCGCGGGAAAAAGACCCAGGAGACGGGGAACCGTTAAACCGAGCGGTTTTTCAAGGGACTCTGGCGGAACTCGCCGCAGGAGCGCGTGCGTCCGGGGGTTCTGTCCGTTAAGCTAACGGCGGGTTTGACCGTCGGAAGCGTTGTTACCTGTTTGCCAGTGGACGAAGAACGTGTCGGGTCTTGACCCACCGGCCTGGTGGTGCTGCTGCTGCTGATGAACCTGACCCGGCTCCGGTCCTAGTCCCGGTCCCGGTCCCGGTCCCGGCTCGGACTCGGGCCACAGTCTGTGGGAGATCGCGTCTCGGACAACTCTGGCGCCCGTGACGGAGAACAAGTAGTCCATGACTGCAGCGTGCGTGTTGTTAGCCACCGACGACGGAGCTCTTCAACGTGTCACAGGGAGACGGACTGACACTGAGGAACGAGCTCCGACACTCCGCACATTCCGAAACAGGAACTATTTGAAATACGTCAACAACTGCATAAAACTTTTTTTTTTCCCCACGCCCCTAGTGGAGACGCGCGGTACTACGCAGTTAGGCAGCATCCAATCAAATCAATAGTCACTCATCTACACTGTTGCCCATAAAGTTGGAATCATTTTGTTTTCAGACACATTCCTCTTTTTGTTCCTATTCATACACATCGGTGATCACCTTCGACCAGGTGCAATGATTACAGTCTGAGTCCCAGTGGCCTAGGTGAAACAAATTCATGCCTCCCAATTGTTTGGCGCGATCAAAGGCGAGACATTCGCAGTAAGTCCACTTTTTCAGAATTGGCTGTCAAATCTTCAACCACATTTGAGGTTCCCGAGGCCATGCCTCGTCCGACGCACTGGCAATACGCCAAAGAGTGCCTGCACTCCGACAGGACGGACACAAACAAGCCAACGTTGCTGATTTCCTTGGAATATTAACAGTTTGCAAAGGTTAACTGGGGTTTACGGTTTTCACTGGGATATGTTTGAAAGAGATTTTTTAAATAAAGTTTTGAGAACATATCCCCTTTTTATCTATCAAGAATAAATCACATTGTCACAATCATTTCATGAGAAGAGGTAAAAAAATATTTTATTCCAACTTTAATGGCGACAGTGTATTTCTCCAGTCGTCCAGATGCTTACACTGGCTTCCTGTTTTTGTCAAAGAATTGATTTAGAAAAAAATACCACTGTTGGTTTATGTCGTGGAATTTTCGTCTATCCTCCCTGAGAAACTCTTAAGACGAGTCTTCTCAGGCACCAAGCGAGGTCATCTCATCTGCGGAAAGCCGAAACAATCTTTGAGCAAGTCTGAAGTCTCTCTCGAGTCGTCATAGTCAACATACAATTAATTGGTTTATTAAAGATTTAACATGTATCCTGTTATTATTTATTCAAATTTGACCGTGTAGGTTAAATCGAAAAGTCTACATTCTCTTTCACAGATCATTTTTTTAGGCCTCCTACATTTCAGTTGACATAAACGTTGTAGATTCAGGGACGACTGGAGGAAGACGTGTGGAGGTTTTATTCTTCAGATCATATAACGGCAACAAAATCTTTACTAATGTATATAAACAAATAAAAATATATGAATAAATGTATGCATAAAAAAATGTGACCCAAGCTCATCCCACGTCAATTTCCCAGACCGTTGCTGGGATACTTCGGGAGCCAATCCATTGTGGGTCTTTACTCTTTATGGCACCCGGGAGAATGACGTCCATCTGACTCCCGCCATAATAACATTCTAATAAACTGTGACTTTCACATTCGGAGCCAAAGCACACGTCTGCGCTCATAATGCGGCTCGAGGGGGCCACAGGGGGAGAACTGCGAGAGCTGTGACATATAAGTGTCTGCTTATCGGGTGAGGGACATGAGGAGATGGCATTTGCGGGACATTTGAATGAGGAACAGTGCAAAACCAACAGACTAGAACAGGTTGTAATAATTGTGCGGCAGACTCGGGTGAGCAGTGAACTGTTACGAACGTGATGCATTATTCATTGTAGGGGGCCGGAGATGTAGTGAGACAAGAAATGTAAAGAAATCCTGGGATGTGTCGGATGAATTGAAGAAAGGATCTTGGTGAGACGAAGGGGCCTCTGTTTGTTCACTCGTTCACATCAGAAGAAGGAAAGGATGGGAGGAAGCTCAACTCTGGGCTCTGCGGTCGGTGGGCTGAGGTTGAAACAGATGTTATGATTGAGTCCGATGAGCCAGTGGGACTCCAGGCTGCATCAGGGGCCATGGGCAATACTGAATGCGCCCCATCTGCTGGTTGCACAGGGTAGTGCATGCTTCGGTGTCCCTCAGTGAAAAAAGACAGTATTCTACGTGAACGGCAGCAATATAAAGATGATGCAACGATCAGATCCTGTGCAGCATAAAGGCTTTGTCATTTCTTTAATAGGCATATTTTGCCACTTTAGTAAAAACACGGTGTGTCCGCTCCACCATGTGTTGTTATTCTCAACACGAATGCCGTATATAACTATTTCTCGGGTAATGAAGTGGTCAACAAAATGAGTTTGCTATGATATAAAATATTGAATATTCCTATTTGAAGGGATGTAATCTGTACATGTTGGGGGGGGGGGGTTTCTTGAGAAATAACTCTTAACAATTGAAACGGTTACAGACTAATTTTCTGTAAATTGACTGATCGATTTGAAACACAGTTGCACATAACATGCTGAATGTAAACTGGTCAAACTATTTCTTACGCAGCAATGTCCCTCTCGAACATGTTACATCACATCATCTTCGCAGCCGAATGATCGATTCCCTGCGCCACCTCAAACATTTCCGTTGCAACAACGCGAGGGATTTCATCCGGCCCTCCTTGACCTTGCGGAAGGGCCCCCGCTGGTCCACTTGGCACTCAGACATGTGTACGCAGACGGGGCCACACCCCCCCCCCAAAGAGCCTTGTAGCTGCCTGATATACTGTGTTTCTGTACCAGCTGCCCGGAGCACTCATCAAATCGTCCATAACGTCCCTCGGAGGGAGGCTGACTGGGCTCCTCCCGTATTCCCCTGCAATTTCAGCGAACTCAGCGGTAGTGCCGACTAAACAATGTGGCTGATTCAAGTTTAAAAGGCCCATTGCTCTCGGAGAACTCCTCCACTCTCTAATTAAACTTTAGTGCGACCAAAGAAATGAAGAAAATGAAAGAATATTCCCTCCGTGCTCATCCAACTACTCCAGCCTCATTGCATGGAAATCACGTGAGTAACTTTGTTCTATACTTAAGCTACAATGTTTGATGTATTCTCTATTTTCTGTATTTTATAAGTGATTATAAACCTGTCATTTGCAAATGACAGGTCACTGTAGTCTCCTTCTACGTGTGGTTACGACATTATTAGAGGTGTATATATATTTTATACTTATACCTTTCTTATTAATTATCCACTGACATCAGATCGGCGCCGCGGAGCGAGGGCACTAGTCTTCGGGAATCATTCTGTTTAGTGCCTTTCAAAATGGTGACGTCTTGTCATACAAGCGTCGTGATAAAAACCTCCTGGAGTGAGCAGCTGCCACCAAAAGGCCCCGAGAGTGAAAGTGAGGGTCCTGCGTGTGTGTGTGTGTGTGTGTGTGTGTGTGTGTGTGAGGCTGTGTCATCCTCTGGGAGCGGGGGGGGGAAACTGGGGAGTGAGTGCTAATCTCAACGGTTCCCCCAATTGGAAGCCACGTACGTACGCTGCAGCCTAATCCTGAGACGGGGGAAGAAGAAAAAGAAACGCCTCCCTTGCAGAACAACAAACACGAAGGCCATCGGGGGAGCTGTCGCTTTTCTACTGTCGACCGACAGACGGTCTGCACAAGCCAGGTTACATAAGCAGAGCTAACACGCTGGTGTGAACGCCACCATGTGTGTTTGTGTGCGCGCGTGCGCGCTGGCTCCCAGACATTTCCCCGTTCACAGTGGAAATCAGTGTGACATGAACGCAGCAGAGAGTTCACTCATGTGACACAAATGCACCTGCTGGCAAACACCAACAGGCCTTTCAGTGTGAGGTGATGGCGGGTGTGTGTGTGTGTGTGTGTGTGTGTGTGTGTGTGTGTTCACAATGAGAGATCATTTTCCCAGAAGTGATGGCTCTCGCGTGGCATCGTGGTACAGCGCCGCCGGAGCTGGCCCGCCTCGACGGCGAACGCACGGCCCACGCGGCCCCGTGCTTAACGGGCGTTCCGCTCTGTTATCCCACGGCACCGTGCGAGAGGCGCAAACAAGGCGTGACGACCAATAAGGAGAAGTTAGCAGCTGCAGGAATCGGGGGTCGACAATGGCGGCAATCGCAGGTGTTTGACAAGACCCACCCCCGTCTCTTGGCGTTTTCATCGGGGAGGTGGAGCTCCCCCTCTCTCGGGGGGCCGTCAGCTCGACAACAGATGAACATGTTTTCCGCTCTGGCAGCGGGACTGCCAAAACTATTCCTGAGGGAGGGGGCCAATGTGAATTCATCGTTTGTGTGGGGCCAGTGCCGAGATGAATCACCACATCGTCCGGACTCGGCGGGTCACTTGATAATTGCAATGCTGCTTCTCTTAGCGATGAGCAAATCAGACTTTCCAATCCGCCCGTTCTGTATTACGTTGGAGAGTGGGAGGGAATGGGGACATCCAGGGTCCACCACGTGTGCACCACAGGCCATGAGATTTAGTTGAAAGCTCTGGATGCAACAAGCAACTCTCTCTTTTTTGGGGGGGGTCGAGGTCAAGAAGGAACCTTCAGGCTCAGACCTGATAGTGTTTTTTTGTTTTTTGCAGTATTCTGAAATATTGACGTTAGAGTTGACCATCGTGGTGACATGCAGTTACCCCGAGCACCACCGGGCCCCGGCCGGGAGAAAATCAGAGAGGGAATAAGGGTACCAGTGGTTTCCAAGGCAACCCTCCAGCCCATCCCCGGGAGGCGCTTCTTTTGCTACTGGCTCACGGTTATGGTGTCGAGGGGTCAAGGCTCATGGTAGGAACGAGCCTGTAGCTCACAAAAAGAGCCACTGACGATGGTACTGACACAAGGATCCATAAACAGTATCCTGCCATGAGAAAGAAAAAAGGAAAAAAAACAAACATAATCATGCCAGAGACACTGTCCTAATTTTAGAAGATTATCCGCCCGTCATAAACAATTTTTCCGTATCTGGGTTTTTCCTCTTAACTGATTCAGGAAACCCTGGCCAAGAGTCTTTCCTCGCTCGAGGACAGAGCCAGAAATATCATCCGAAAACAGTGGATCTCTTGTTGCTGCGAACGTGTTATGTAAATACATGATGTCAGAGTGTGGAAATAAGCCACCGTCATCCAGCTGAGTGCCTCTGAAAGAGACGAGGAGGTGAGGCCGAGGCGTTGTCGCGCCATCCCGCCTGACACCGACCCGCCGCCGCCACATTTCAACCCACTGTTATTGCCCGGGCTCCTCTCTCAGGACAGCTCAGGAGGGCGGCGAGCGGTGATGGATGAGCAGTGGCGTCAGAGCGGGCTATCTCCCACCGCTCGCGGCCATCTATCCTCCGTGGGCGTCTGCTCCGTGTCTGGGTGGCCCCCGACGACTGATCGCAGGAGGAACACATCCGTCTGCGGAGGGGAGGGCGCCCTCCTTCCATCTTCCTCTCTCCCTGCGTGCATTTCGTTTTTATTCCCTGGGGAGTGTGTCATTCATGATGGGGGCACACTCAATTTCAGGTGGTGAAAAGGAGCGAAAGAAGAAAAAAGCGGGAGGGACAGCACCACGGAGGGACAGCACCTCTCAAAGAAAGAGAGGCCGAAGGAGGAAGGGAAGAGGAAAGGACACGCATCGGACACGCGCCACTGCTCGCCTCACACCGGGCAATTTATTAAAATAATAAAAGCCAGCCCCGTGCTGAAGGTTGAGCCCACAATAAACCTGACAGGGAAACGGAGAGAGAGGCCGCAGGGCCGCGGCATTGTCAGGCGGATGAAAGAAACAAATGCCCTGTCACGTCGGTGTCCACTTTATTATCTCTCGCCGAACTCTTTGGAAGGAGTTGATCGTTCGCTTTTAAACTCGGACACAGTCGTATATTTCACCATTACCCTAAAAAGCCCCTCATGAATCCCTCGGCTACAACAGGAGCACAAAGATCGCTCCGCATAAGCGCCTCTCTTCGCCGCGACAGGCGTCAGACTCAGACTGCGAGCACATACATACGACGTGCTGCGGGGGCGAATTAGAGGCGAATGGACATCTTTAGTGCCACAAAGATAGCGAGCGGCTCTGCGCCGCCCCGATCCGCTGTAAAACTGTCTTCAGCCTGGACACTGTTCATCCATCACCCGATAGTTCCACAAGTGCGCTAAATTGGATAATGAATCTGCCCCCCCCCGCCCGCCCCGAGGATGCAGCGGACGGATAATTTGCTGGGTACATTGCGAGCCGGTACATATTTGCATCGTTTGATGTGTGCGAGACGTTGGCGCGGTTAAACGGGTGAAGTCTTTTGGGGTCCATAGGAGTAACATGAGTGAAATGGAACCCGACGAGGGCGTGATTGACTGTGTTGACTGAATTTGCTCATGAGACATGCGGGTTATGAAGTCTGTGGCTAAACGTATGTCAATAACCTGTACTGTAGGACCAAAACACTACATCATCTACATCCATCTGTCATCTACTGTTCATGATCAATCATGTTCCTCAATGCCACATACAGTATGTGCTCGTCCAGTGTCTTATGCTTCCAGATCTATATACTGTAGCACATAATTCTGGAGTTCCAAAAAAAAATTGTAAATTGTTTGCTTAATAGGAAATGGGCAATATTGGGAAACTGTCAAAGTTTCTTTGACGCAGCACAGCCATACGACACGGTTCACAACATAATAGGGACATGCTACTTGAAGTCGTCAAATGTTGGAAGAGATTGAATCACCAAAGGTCATAGTTCAATGCTTCCTTGAATAGGGTTACGTGCGTGTTGACACGTTACTCCTATTACACAGTGTCGTTTTTTTGAAACAGCGTGTATGCGGTCGCTTTAAAGATGGCAGACCACTCCAGGCGGGAAAAACGTATCCGTGGCGTACCGCCTGTCACAGGTGGAGGCGCTATTGTAGGGAAAAGGTCGATGTTGGTCGTGTTGTTACCACGTACGATGAGTATGAGTCGGAGGACTTGTTGGTCTGCGAGAGTGCTACCCTAGATGAGCACAGTGCTGTAGAAAGGGCCAGCTCTCTCCCAAAGTTCAAAAATACAACGTACTGCCGTGTTGAGGAATTTTCCTCTGTCCTCCGCTGAGAAACTCTAAAGACGAGTCCTCTCAGGCACCAGGCGAGGTCATCATCTCATCTATGGCAAGACGAAACAATCATTGAGCAGCTGAAGGGTCATGGTCGCGGGGAGATGACGACATCACTCAAAGCTTAGTAGACCACAGAGACCGGGGATGGGCCGACTGTCCTGGGACGCCGAACACTGTCAACCTGTTGATCCGAGTTGCGAACCTCAATATTGAGCTCTTGTAATAAATACTTCTGCTTATGACATCCACGCTTTCCGTCTCCCTGAATCAGCAACCACTCCATCGATGATTCCATTTCATGCCGTACCTCCGGAGTCGTCTTCACCGCCGGCTGGCAGCTCCACCTCTCATCGTGCACTACCTGCTCAGGTCCAAAGTACAGACGGACAAAGCCGGGAAGCCTGACGAGGATCCTTACGCTTCAAGGCCAACTCAGGTCTGCTTCACAAAGAAACTTCAGAGTGTGTTCATTTCGCTCCGAGCCGTTGACCTTTCCCTTTTGGCCGATACAACTCAACACTGTGCACCGCGAAGGCCTCCCGCTGAGACACTCAGCTCCTCCGTCCGCGCAGACACGCCGCCGGAGGCTCATTCCACGTGCTACGTCGAAGGAGACTATGCAAAGTAATTCGATCAGTGATGCGCTTCTGAAGCGGAGCAGCGTGTGGATGGAGCCGCAGAGTAGGTCGGGGTTGCTGGGGTCATTATTCCCTTCTTGTGTACGTTCCAGGCAGTCGGGGGCCGTACTGCACATGCGCGCGTGTGCACGCTCGGACGGTCATGACAACATGCTTCAATCAAGCCAATGTGGCAGCTCATTGCCCGGGGCCTACACACTTTGTCATGCCTGAACATGGGGCAGAGGCTTCACACGGAATCTGTCTGAGCGCGCAGGGCACACAGCCCATATACTGCACACTGTACGAGTTACGTCTTGGCATTTTATCCGCCAAGGCTTTGCGTCTCTCTCTGCGGAAAAAAAAATGCGGCGTAATAATTAAGTGCAAAGTGCTCCAGAGTTGAAGGCATGCGCAGGTATTTCAGACCAGGCGACGGCACAAATGAAACAGGCTTGTTGGAGCCTGTATTCTTTACAAGTTTGTTCTTAAATGCCCGTGTGTGTGTGTGTGTGTGTGTGTTCCCCACCGCCGCTGTACCTCCAGTAATACTCTGCGCAGCCAGAGAGGAACAAAAAGGAGGAGGCAGTCAAATCGTACGCGTACGCAGCGCCCGCCTGCCACGCTTCTCTGTGATGGTCTTCCCAGAGCCCCGCCATCCAGTAAATGTCCAGAGCAATGACCCGTGTGGAGAAGACCGCATACTGCACTGGCCGGCTAAGTCCTGTCCTCCGGCTATTTCTTCCTCTTGGATAAACCGCTGCATAGCAAACGTGGCCCCGGAGCGCACGCACACACGACACAGAGTCCCTCCACGCTCTAATAAGAGGAGCTAGAGGAGGGTGCAGAGGGAGGGGAGCAGGGCTCAGGGTGCACGGGGACGAGCTGCAACCACGGCCTGTGTGAAGCTCAAGTCCAACTGCGTTTGTGGCCAGGATCCAACATTCCCATCCATTGTCCCCGTGTCCTCTGATTTAAGTGAAAGGACAAAGGATGCTACTAAAATCTAAACCCACAAGCGCTTCAATCATGTCTATTTCTATACAGTTATTACTTGCTCAGCAATAACAATGTGTAAGAATTATGTAAAATAAAGAAAAAACTAAATCTGAATCTCATTCTAATTTTTGTCAAGACACAGTTTAGCAAATGTTTTACCCTATTTACTGAAATATTTATTTTTCTCCGAATGCATTTTGGACGAAGCCTTTTTATCCTTATTCTCACAAAAACATTAACACAACTGAAAAAAATCATGTTCAATTCTTTTTTGCATTTCTCTCTGCAATATTCTAAACTGATCAACATGGGCGGTTGTCTTCTGAGGCGTCTTCGAAGTTGCTGTTTTTGTACGATAGTGGTCAGTGCCGTGAAGAATGAATTGACTGCGTCACAGTAAAAGCTTCCCGACGTCGACCAGCACAATGTTTTTAATGTGAGGCAGCGACTTCGTACAGTTCTGTCGAGGGAGTGAACATTAAATGAGTGCGGCGGCAATGAAGATAAAATTAAAAACAGGAAGACTCAATTCATTTGTTTTGCTATGAATCCTTCATGCGTGGAGGAGCAGCCCCGTGCTGGTCTGGCCCGCCCGGCCGCTGCCGGTGAAAGCGACTACACGGAGAGATAATGACCGTCTGTAAATCCATTAAATGGCTATTGCACTGTAAAAAAATGCAGCCCCGTAAAAGGTCTAAGTCAACGCTGTTAGTCAACGGCGCGGCTAATGAAACAGGTTGAACTGAAATGAAAATCTTCAGGTTTGCAAATTTCAGAGGCGTTGCAGCCTCTCGGGGATCCTCCACGGCGGACGGCGTTTTGCCCTCCAGCGGTTGGACCTTGACCTTTCGACCTCGCGCCTCGCGGGGACGGACGAGCGAGGGCCGCGGAGAACGATTGGGGGCAGTGGAAAGAGCTCGACGGCGGGCCGCGAGTCAAGAGCTACTGTTTCCGAGTTGAAGAATGAGCTCCCCGACATCCGTGTGACTCCCTTTAAATGATGTTTCAGAGACTCACGTGAAAAGACACGTGAACTGTCCCGCTGAGAGACAACAGGTAAACCAACAGGTAGGTCTGTTGGGCGATCACGTTTCCACTGAACCTCCGTTCCTCTGTAAATTCAATGGAGTGTTGTATGAATATCTCTCCCCATGACTCTGCAATGGTCTGTCCGCTCCTCCGAGTCACCGACGCATTCACTGAGCAGAAATGCTGATTTGCACTTTAGCCGACATCACATAAACAGGTTGTTTATTTTCCCCCTTTGGTTTTTGTAGCTCAGCACCGACACATGTACATTAGACACAAGGCAATAGAGCTGTTTTGAGAGAAAAAAACGAAAAAAAAAACCCAGCCCATGAGTAAAAAGGGAAACAAATATCAACGGCTATGTGAAGTGACATTTCTCATTTTCCCCTCCCCGTTGTAAAAATGAATCAATGGCAAAGGGCCGGTTCCGGCGTTCGACACCGGAAAACTGCTTACTCTTCATCTGAGCTGTACGTGATCAATCGCAGCCAGGGGACGGCCGGGGGCCCCTTCCAAACTAAGCGGGGAAACAGTGGGATTACTCGCTCGCTGGCATTTATAAATTGGCCCCCAAAGAGAGGAGGGGCCACCGAGCGACTCCCGGTCGACATAATCACTCCAGCATGGCCAATAGATCCGACCAACAGGTCTTTTACACCGG